>NC_064868.1:65786423-66086423 GCF_024139225.1 Suncus etruscus | reverse complement strand
CTCTGCCTTTCCTTCATAGTGGCTGACTCATCCTGGGCCTGCAGTGCACATGTGTTGGATGTGTGCCACATTCTCTGACTCCTTCCTTCTCTGCCTCTGACTCATCCTTTGTCTTGGGCAGGGGTCCTCAAACTACAGCCCACCAAAAGAGGCCTGTAGTTTTTATTGAAATACTGTTAAGTTTGTTGATTTAATTTGACTTGTTCTTCATTTTAAATATTGTGTTTGTTCTTGTTTTTACTTCAAAATAAGATATTACAGTGTGCGTAGGAATTGATTAATAGTTTGGTTTAAACTATAGTGCAGTCCTCCAACAGTCTGGGGGACAGTGAACTGGCCCCTTTTTAAAAAGTTTGGGGACCCTGTTATTTTTAATATAAATTAATGAGTCCTAGTGTTGGTAGGGGAATGGTGAGGCCTTTCTCAGTTCGACCTGGCTACTGCAGCCCCTGTGACTTGGTGGGTTTGAAGGTAGAGGGTGATGACGGAGAAATTCCCAAAGCAGTCAGAAGAAGTTCCAGGAGTCAACCAGCTTTATTTCACAGTCCCAACTGCCATGTACATTTCCTCACATGGCTTCTATGCTAGCCTTTTCCAAGCAGCCACTTCTCTGCTCCTTCTCTGGCTCTCTGGCTCTGTCTCCCTTTCAGCTTCCTTTCAAGGCTTCCCTGTTGACTCTGCTTGCTGATTCCAACTCTCTTTCTTATCCACTCTCTCCCCCCAGACAGACTCCTCTACCCACCCATTCCAGATATGGGCGATTCTGACCATTCAGGTAGAATAAATAAGAAGTTGAGGGAGGAGTGTAGAGAGTCTTGTGTATAGAGATTGAGCTTCAGAAGTCAGGGCCTGTCCCTAAGATTACACACCTGGGATGAGAAGGCTGAGGGATGTCAGGATGGACCGCCTTCGGAACTATGGCCTTAAAAGGGGATCTGTGCAGTTAGCTGGTGGCACGGGGTGTTTGGGACATAGAGATTAGGTTCCAGAAGTCAAGTCTCACCGCTCCCATGATAAAGCATATGGGGTGAGAGGAACATCAGGATTTCTGACTTTTGGGCCAACAGCCTGGAAAGGGAACCGGTGCAGGTTACAGGTAGTGTGGGGAGTCTTGGGCATAGAGATTTAAATACAGAAGTCAGGTACCACCCTTAGGATGATGCACATGGGATGAGAAGGCAGAAGGATGTCAGGACAGGTGACATTCAGGCCTACAACATTAAAAGGGGAGCTTAGCAGGTGGCATTTGGTTTGAGGGGCATAGAGATTTAACTTCAGAAGTTGGGTCCCACCCTAGAATGACAGGCACTTTGTATGACAGGGCAACAGAACGTCAGGATGGACAACAAGCAGGCAGATGGACTTGAAATGGGAGTAGTGCAGAGGCATGGGGTATCTGGAGCAGAGAGATTCAACTCCAGAACACAGGGCCTGCTCCTTGGATGTCACATCTGGGATGAGATGGCAGAGGGATGTCAAGACAGGTGATTCTCAGGCTGGTGGCACATTTGGTTTTAGGACTCTGGGAAATAGAAATTCCACTCAAGTGATGTCTCATCCCTAGGATTATACAACTCATATGACAGGGCAATATGAAGACAAGATGGTGGCTCTGGGGTAGACAGCTTGAAAGGAGAGCAGCTGGAGTGTGTGCGGTCTCTAGATTATAGAGATTGAGCACCAGAAGCCAGGTCCCATCCCTAGAATGACACAGCTGTGATGAAAGTATAGAGGGATGTGAGAATGAGTGACCCTCAGGATGACTGCCTTGAAATAGGAGTGGAGAAGTAGGCATGGGGAGACTGGGTCATAGTATGATGCACTTGGAATGAGAGGGGTAGAGGGTATTAAGGATAGACAACTCTCGGGCCAGAAGTCTTGAAGGGTAATCAACACAGGGGACACGGGCAGTCTTGGGCATAGAGATTCAGTGCAGAAAACAGGTCTACCCTCAAGTATGACACACCTAAAATGAGAGGGCAGAGGGAAATCAAGACAGGCAATCCTCAGGCAGACAGCCATAAAAGTGGAATGGCAGTTATGGCACGGGGTGTATGGGCATAGAGATTTAGCTCCCTAAGTCAGCTTTTACTCCTAGGTTGAAGCACTTGGCATGCCATTACAGAGTGACATCAGAATGTGTGATTCTCAGGCTGATATTCTTGAAAGGGTAGCATAGGGTTGTAGGCGGGGGCAAGGTAAGTCAAAGGCATAGAGATTCAGCTCCAGATATAAGTTCTGCCCTTATGATGAGGCAACTGGGATGAGTGGGCAGAAGAATGTCAGGTCAGGCGACTCTCAGGCTGGAGTCCTTGAAAAGGAGTGGCACAGGTGGTATGGGGAGTCCAGGGCATAGAGATTCAGCTCCAGAATCCAGCTCTCATCGCTAGCATGAGATCATTTGGATGAGGGGCAGTGGGAAGTTTTAGGTTTTAAAGTGCATGGGGGTTGTAGGCTGGCTCACTCTAATCTCTCCCTTCTTTTTTCTTGTCTTGGCATCCTTTAGATGGTCTCCCTAGTTAAAAAAAACTTTTAATCTAAATAACCATGAGATACAGAGTTAAGAAGTTGAGAGTTAAGCTTCAGTCATACCATGTTCCAAACAAAGCACCCATCCCTTCACCACTGTCCATTTCCAGGTAACCCTCCCATCTTCCCACCCCACCCCAGCCTATCCCTATGGCAAATACTTCTCTTTCTCCACTCTGTCTCTCTCTTTTTTGTCATAGTCTATGGCAGGAATATTGTAACAAAGAGGCAGAGAGTGTAGTTAGGGCAGAGAAAGGACCACTATGACAATGATAGTTGGAAATGCATGTCTCTCTCTCTTTTTTTGTTTTGTTTTGGTGTTTTTTTTTTTGGCCACACCGGTGATGCTCAGGGGTTACTCCTGGCTATGCACTCAGAAATTGCTCCTGGCTTGGGGGACCATGGGGGACGCCGGGGGATTGAACTGCAGTCCATCCTAGGTTAGTGCAGCAAAGCAGATGCCTTACCACTTGTGCCACTGCTCCAACCCTGTGGAAATGCATGTCTTTTTAAAATAGTTTTTCACCACACTTGGAAGTGCTCAGGACATATTCCTGGATATTCATTCAGGGATCACTCCTGGCAGGGATCAATCCCTGGTCAGCCATGTACAAAGCAAGCACCCTGGCTACTGTATTATCTCTCTGGCCTCTATTTGTCTTTTTTTTTTTGACTACACTAGGAAGTTGCTCTACTCTCAAGAATCATTCTTGATGGGCTTGGGAGATCACATGGTATCCTGATTATCAAACCCAGATTAGCCACCTGCAAGGCAAGTGCCCTATCTGCTCTACTACCTTTCCAGTCTTTTTTTTTTTTTTTTGGTTTTTGGGTCACACCCGGCGGTGCTCAGGGGTTACTCCTGGCTGTGTGCTCAGAAATAGCTCCTGGCAGGCACAGGGTACCATATGGGACACCGGGATTCGAACCAATCACCTTTGGTCCTGGATCAGCTGCTTGCAAGGCAAATGCCGCTGTGCTATCTCTCCGGGCTCTCCAGTCATTTTTTTTTTGACGAATACCTATTTAAATATTTTGCCCATATTTTTGGGTACTTAGCTTCTAGTTTATTTGATTGTTTGGTACTATTGCTTATGTTTTTCACCCACTGCCCAATGTTTTCCCTAATATTTGTTATAATACCAGGATTTACTGTTGCTCATTTTACAGTCATTTCAGGCACTAAATACTCAAACACCAATTCCTACACTAGTATGAGCTCCCTTCATCAGTGCCCCCAATCTCCCACCCACCACCATAGCCTGCCTCCATGTAGGCACAAATTTACTTCATATTGCTTGAAACAACACAAAGGCAAATGAAATGTTCAAAACTTAGATCAACACAAGTAAATTTTAAATAATCATTATCTCTCTCCATGCTGTTACTAAAGTCAGTGTCTAAACATAAACATTCATTGGGCTGTGGTTGGTGCTAATTGAGCCTTCTATTACTGTTTCGGCTCACTGAGGTTGGTAGATTTCTATGTAATTTTCCCATAAGCTGTGGGTTTTCCTGTAGTGGGCTGGGTGCAGGGAGTGGAGAGGCTTTGTCCAATTCCATTTCACAAGGAGAGACCCAGAGTTTTCAACCCTGTAGCCCGATCTCACCGATCTCACAGAAAGTATTTAGCTGAAATTATATTATTATTATTATTATTATTATTATTATTATTGGTTTTGGGTCACACCTGGCAGTGCTCAGGGGTTACTTCTGGCTCTAATCTCAGAAATCGCTACTGGCAGGCTTGGGGGACCATATGGAATGCCAGGATTCGAACCAATGACCTTCTGCATGAAATGCCTTACCTCCATGCTATCTCTCCAGCCCCATCTCTGGCACTTCTTTGTTACTTTTATTTCTACTGTTTTGTTTTTTTTTCATAATTGTTTTGGGTATTTTGCATAATCTTTTTTTTTTTTTGGTTTTTGGTTTTGGGGTCACACCTGGCAGCGCTCAGGGGTTACTCCTGGCTCCATGCTCAGAAATAGCCCCTGGCAGGCACAGGGACCATATGGGATGCCAGATTTTGAACCACCATCCTTCTGCATGCAAGGCAAATGCCTTACCTCCATGCTATCTCTCTGGCCCCTAGCTGAAATTATTTGATTTCACTAGTAGTATTGTTTGTCTGTATTTAAAGTCAGGTTCTTTGTCTTTTCATTGTTATTCAGTTGTATTAGAGCTTGTCACTTATTTTATACTAGCTTTGCAAAAGACAATATAGTCTCATTTTAAAAATTAATAGAGGGCCTAGACTTTAAATATCTGTGATTTTAAGTGACCTTGTTGGTAGTAACTTGTTGAGGGGGAAATAATAGAGGGTACCAAGACCAGACAGTCATATGAACATTAAGTAGAAATAAAAAAAAATGATGAGATTAAATACCAAATCCAAAGCCAACGACAACAGAATCGACACCCAATCTACAACAGGCTAGACACAGAGGGGACCACTTATACTAACAGCACGGGGGGGGGGGGGGGGAAGGAGGGGGATATGGGATGCATGCTGGGAACAGGGGTAGATGGAGAATAACACTGGTGGCGGGAATGCCCCTGATTCAGTGTTACTATGTACCTAAAAAAAATTACTGTGAAAGATTTGTAATCCACGTTGGTCAAAATAAAAATTAGGCGATTGCAAAAAAAAAAAAAAAAAAAGTTATGGAAAAGAGATACTGTGATTCTGTAAGTAGCCACTAGGTAGCACTGCTGTTCAGGAAATAGCAGGGAACCATTTCTGTTGATAAATTCTGCCACTTCTTTCAGATATCAATTTCCTTTCATCACCGCAACCCACTGATCTCAAAATTCTTTCCGTGCCCAAGAAGCTTGTGGTTTGGGCCTACGATATCTATATGTAGTTTATCTTCTTTTCTATTGCCCCTTCCTTTGCTGTTTTTGCACTGCTGAGTTGTGGTTACAAACTGGTTGTGGTGCTCAGACACACTTGGTCGCAGTGCACCAGAGTTCCTAATTTGTGTTGCACCTGGATTACAAAGAATAGTTACACAGGGATCATATAGGGTAGTGCTAGGATATAATTACAGGCTTCATAATTGTTTGGTAAGCACTTTACCACAGAGCTATTCCTGAATCCACACATAGTCATTTAGATATATGGGAATTAGATTAGGTATTTCAGAGGATGTGGAGAATGAGGAAAATAAAATCTGTTACTACATTTCAAAGCTTCCAATGCTGTCAGAACTCACGTGATCTTTGGAAGAAACAACCAGGTCTCCCTTTAGAAATGGGTCTTCAACAAATGATAAAGTGGATAAAGCTGGTGGCCTCTTTATTTCTAGCTTATTTTCTTCAATAAGTTCATCTCAAACACTTACTACTTTTTCTACTCCAGGTCCTCCAAGCAGAAGAAAGGTGAATGTTTTAGCTAACTAACATCTGTAAACATGTATAGGTTAAACATCCTGTTAAGCCCTTCTAGACTTTATTACATTTTATCTTTAAAACAGTTTGGAAAAAGTTATTATGATCATCCTAATTTTACAAAATGAAAAACTGAAGCTAAGTGAGGTTTTATTTCCTAAGAATTAGAACTAAGTCTCAAACCTTGGCATTTTCATATCAGTAGTCATACCAGTGTTACTTAGATTTTGGGTATTTTTACTTTCTCTAATTAACTTCCTGAAAGGTTGAAAGGTGGTGGACTCATATCCCAAACCCATCCATCAAAAAATAAATAAATAAATAAACAATTTTCCTATATGTTCATAAAAAGAGGTTTTTATTTTTTTATTAAATATATTTTTATTTAAGTAACATGATCATATTTGGGTTACAGTCATAACCAGAACACCCCCCTTCACCAGTGCAACATTACCCCCTCCCCCTTCCCATCCCCTGCCTGTTTTCGAGACAGGCATTCTACTACAGTAATTTGTTTTTAAGTTCAGTAAGTTGTGTTTTTATCCTTAAAGGATAAGAGTAAAAATATATAGTAAAGGTGTGATAGTGGCAATCGCCAATGTTTGCATAGGTCCAGAAAAATAGAGAAAATGGGAAAAAAATCCTTGACCTGATTACAAAAAGGCCTCACCCCAGAAGTTTATTGGCATAAGACAGACTCTGGGTTCCAGGCATACCAGTCTATCCAACTCCAGTCATTCTCAAGGTCCCAGTGAAACTTTTGCACACTTTAGCTATAGTTGGTATCAGACTTTTATATTTAAAGACTCTGGATTCTGTGCATTTCTTTCATTGATGTTAGGCTGATGTGGATGGAGCATCTTCTAGTTTCAGCATATCATTAAATGCAGAGCGATCTGCTCTGCATGCAGACTGTTGCTGAGTCACCTGGGTGTTGGGAGTACTCTTTGGAGACAGTCAATGCCAAAGCAGTAGTAGGTCTTCGCTGGTAGAGGCTTGGATCCTGGGACTGTTAAAGACAATTGTGGTTGTTTCCATAGTTCAGGTGTGTGTGGGCGATGCCCATTCTTCTGAGGCCTGAGCCAAATCATTATGCCAATGTTCAGGGTAAAAGGCCTAATTACATTACCAAATTTGTGTTCCCATCTCTATTAGATAAGAACTTGTTTGTATACGTATTATTTTCCCATTTTAATGTGCCTATGCAAAGGAGAAGCAATGCCACAAGATATTGTTGGTGCATCTGGGGGCCAACGAATAAATTCCAACATTTTCCGTAACTTGGTATAAACGTGAAATCTACACAGAGTTATTCTTCTACCAGTATTGCTTATAAAACAGATCTCATAGGGGGAAAATCAAGCAATCAAATACATAAAAGACTAAACAATAAAGGTCAATTTGAGTGTTTTGTCAGAATCTTGAGCATCCTGATTCTATTCCTAGGAGCAGTCTAGTATCAGGAACGTTTTTGAATAATGATTAAAAAGTATATTTGAAAATATATATATATATTTCAAATATTTATTTGAAAAATAATATTACTAGCAAGCAAAACAGGGGGTCCAATATACATAGGGGAGGGGTTTCCCTCCTTCGCCCACCCCCCAGGGCCCGAGTTGCCAGGGCCGGCCATGAAGACCCGCCTGGCGTGGGGGGTCCCAGTCTCCTGGACCAAGTGTTCAGCCCAGGAGATCTGTGGCCCGCTGTCCGACCAGCGACCCTAACATACCAGAAAAACAGAGGGACTGCTTTCCTGGCATGTGCGCTCTGCTGGGTCCAATTGCGAGCTCCCTCTCCAGTTTGAAAATTGAAAAGGAGGAGTTTCCCTCCTCCACCCACCCCCCAGGGCCCGAGTTGCCAGGGCCGGCCATGAAGACCCGCCTGGCGTGGGGGGTCCCAGTCTCCTTGACCAAGTGTTCAGCCCAGGAGATCTGTGTCAAGAAGAGGTTTTTATAAAGAGAGCAAGGAGTCATGCTTTTAAAAAGGGTAGGTTGCAGATTAGTGGATACCAACGAATACCTTCCTGGAACCAAATGTCCCTGAGACAACAAATGTCATCTTTCTTCTTTTTCTTTGACAGGGAATAAGACCAACACTTAGTGGTGCTAAGAATTGCTCCTGACTCTGTACTCAGGAATCACTCTTTGCAGTTCTTAGGAACCATATGTGGTACCAAGGATACAAAACCAGAGTTGGTTGCTTGCAAAGCAATTGCCTTAACCCCATGTACTATCCCTCCTAATATCTTATCTATCCATCAAAACAAAGTAAAGGTTATGTTTAAGGAAAAATAAATATGAGAATGATTCTTACTGCTAGGCTTTGGAGAAATATAAAGCAAGTACAAGAACAGTTGTCCTTACCTGTGCAAGTTTTCGGTTTCTAATATTGAATTTAGTTCATAATCCTTTTGGCCCAGTTTCAAGAACATTGAAATGGGTCTGGAGAGATAGTATAGAGGGTAGGGTGCTTGCCTTTCATGCGGCAGACCTGAGTTCTATCCCTAGCATCCCATATGGTTCCCAGAGTACCACAAGGAGTAATTCCTGAGTCAGATGTAATCCCTGAGCACCACCAGGTGTGAGCAAAAAACAAACAAGAATCAAGAGCAGTGGAAAACAAAGCTCTGAAAGGAATACTCACTATGGGGAAGGAGGGAATAATCGAATATCTTTACGAAGAAATGGCAGCAAATAGAATCTGCGTAAAAATCATATTCTTTCTTACTGTGTCTTTTCTGGTAACCTCACATTCGTGGTCCTCTCTTTCCCTCTCTGAGCTTCTCCAGCCACTGACCCTATACTGTTTGTTTTAAGCTGAAGATGGTAAAAAGGTAAGGTGATTTATTTTTAATATTATTTTTTGTTCTCAATGTAATAATTTACTATTAAACTTTTGTTTTTGTCCCCCAGTGTGCCATTTATGACAGCTATATTCATATAACTGACATAAACATTTTATTAAAGTGAATCATGTATTGATTTGATATATTTGTCTATTGCAAAATTATTGCCACCATATTATTTTTGGTGTTTTAATTATTGTCAAATAAAAAAGAATACACTAATATGGGGCCGGAGCAGTGGCATGAAGTGGTAAGGTGTCTGCCTTGCCGGCGCTAGCCTAGGATAGTATACGGTTTAATCCCCTGGCGTTCCAAGCCAGGAGCAATTTCTGAGCATATAACCAGGAGTAACCTTTGAACGTCACCAGGTGTGGCCCCAAAACAAAACAAAACAAAACAAAAAATACACTAACATAAGAACACTGGCAGATATATTTCTGCATGGGTGCTTAGAAATTCATCTGTATGTAATTAGAGAACAGAACTCCAGATGCTTTAGAGATTAATTTTTTATTTTACAATTTCAGTAGTTACTGCTTCTGTTGCTAACTGTAGTCTCAGGTCCCACACTAGTTCTGTCCCATGATGATTGGTCTGGTCCTGTTCCACATTGGTCAGTGCTCTTGATGGCCCACTTGGTCTGTCACTAAAGGTCTGTGGTCTGTCTCACACTGTTGCTTTCATTACTCTTTATTCCACTGATTCTTTGTTATCTATTCATGCACATGTTCATAAGAACTACTGATTTTTCTGCTGTCCACCTGGGCACAGGTGTGAGGTCAGTGAGGAAGTTATCTGTCCCCAGAGCCCTTATTTATGTCTTAATTATACCCACCCTAAGCTATTCCTGCTGCTTAAGTGGTTTATATCACTAGATGAAATTTATTTTATTTTTGCGGAACTATTCCTGGCAGTGCTCAGCTCTTAGCTCAGGAATCACTCCAGGTGATGCTCAGGGAATATATGTGGTACCTGGGATCAAGCAAGGCAAGTGCCCTACCCACTGTACTATCACTCTATGCCCATGTAGATGAAATTTAAATTAGATAAATTAAATTCCCTGACACACACTCCCACTTCATCTGTAACATCAGCACTTTGGGGGTGGCACGCAGTAACTTTATACATCAACACCATGAACATTAACACAATAGCACCTATATTACCTAAAATGTAATAAGCATGCTTTGGAGTTATTTATAAACTATTTTTACTTTTTATCATAACAGTGATTTTCAAAGTTATTCATAACATGGTTGTTTTAGGCATTAAATGTTCAAACACCAATTCTATCACCAGTGTGGCCTTCCCTCTATCATTTTCCCATCCTTGTCTGCCCACTTGTAGGCACAAATTTACTTCAGATTGTTTGTTCCAACACAAATGTGAACAGAATTTTCAAAACTTGATCAATAATAGTAATTTTTAATAGTTGTTATATCTCTCCATAGAGTTATTGTCTAAGGGTAAACTGGGCTGTGGTTAATACTAGTTGGCCCTTTTTATTGCTGTTTAGACTCACTGAGCTTGGCATCTTCTTTGCAATTTTCTCATCAGATCCTAGTGAACTGACAATACTATGACATTTTGAGGTGTTGTGTGGCCTCAAGCGACCACATGGTCCAGAATCCATAGATCTGGAATAAATTTGGTGGCTTGTCAGTTTGATAAGTTTAATTGGTAGGGTTGGGCCATTTCTGTTGGAGAGTGTCAGATGTGGCTTTGGGCTGCTGTTTTTTCAGGGATAAAGGGGAATCTGCCTGACATCATTCCAAGTAGGCCCAAAGTTGTCAGCTTGGACAAGACTACCTGAGAAAAATCTATGATTATCATTTTCTTAGTAGTAGAGCTGCACTAATTTTCTGCCAGGAAGGTGGCTGTATAATAAAAAAATTAACAAAATGTTAATAGCCTAACATTATATTTATTAGTAGATAAGAAATTAGAGTGCATTATTTTAATGAGTTACTCATCGTATATATCATGTGAAATCATAGATATAAAAGTACTTTGAAAATGCTAATCAGGTGCAATCATGCAAAATTATATTTTACTAACAAATATCATAAGAAGAGAATTTTAAATGTTATTTAATTATTCAGTTTTATCACTGTTACCTGAATGGTATTAATATTTGAAGATAGCAGAATCTTCCCAGAAATTCCTCAGTGCATGAATTTCATATACAGTTTGACAAAAATTTTTAAAATATAATTTCTGGGGCCAGAGAGATAGCACAGTGGTAGAGCGTTTGCCTTGCAAGAGGCTGACACAGGACCAACAGTAATTCGAATTCCGGCATCCCATATAGGTCCCCCGTGCCTGCCAGGAGTGATTTCTGAGTGCTGAGCCAGGAGTAACCCCAGAGCACTGCTGGGTGTGGCCAAAAACAAACAAAACATTATTTTCTTTGTTTAAGCACAATGGTTACAAACATGTTTGTAATTGCGTTTCAGCCATAAAATGCACCCACCGCCCTTCACCAGTGCAACTTTCCCGCCACTACTGACCCCCCAATTCTTTTTTTTTGGCCTCCCAATTCTTAACTCCTCCCACTTTCTGCCTGTCTTTAAGACAGGCATTGTGTTTCTCTCTGTTGTTGTCATGGTAGCTGTTAGTGTAGTTATTTTTCTAACTGCACTTACCACTCTGTGATAAGCTTGTTATCATGGGCTGGTCCTTCTAGCCCTCATCTTTATTGTCTATGGGTTTTATTATTCTACTGTCTTTTATTTTTCTTAAATCTCACATATAAGTCAGACTATTCTGTGCTTATCTCTCTCCCTCTGACTTATTCCATTCAACATAATAGTCTCCAAATCCATCCATGTATGTATAAGCAAGTTTCGTCACTTCATTTCTTCTAACAGCTGGATAATATAAGATGTACCACAGTTTCGTTAGCCACTCATCTGTTGTTGGGCATCTGGGTTGTTTCCAGATTCTGGCTATTGTAAATAGTGCTACTGTGAACATAGGCATGCAGAGGACATTATTGTATTGTGTTTTTGTGATCTTAGGTTATATCCTGAGGCGTGGTATTGCTGGATCATATGGTAGCTCAATGTCAAGTTTGTTTTAAGGAATATCCAGATTGTTTTCCAAAAAGGCTGAACTAGACAGCATTCTCATCAGCAGTGAATGAGAGTTTCTTTCTCCCCACAGCAATGCCAGCAGTGGTTGTTCTTGTTCTTTGTGATGTATGCCAATCTCTGTGGCATGAGATGATATCTCATTATTCTTTTGATTTGCATATCCCTGATTAGTGATGTGGAGCATTTTTCATGTGCCTTTTGGTCATCTATATTTCTTTCTTTCTTTTTTTTTTTTTTTTGGTTTTTGGGCCACACCTGGCAGTGCTCAGGTGTTACTCCTGGCTATCTGCTCAGAAATAGCTCCTGGCAGGCACGGGGGACCATATGGGATGCCGGGATTCTAACCAAACACCTTAGGTCCTGGATCAGCTGCCTGCAAGGCAAACACCGCTGTGCTATCTCTCTGGCCCCAGTCATTTATATTTCTTCTTTGAGGAAGTGTCTGTTCATTGTGTTTTCATTTCTTCTCTCCATTTTTTGATGGGGTTAGTTTTTTTCTTGTTAAGTTTTGTCAGTTTCTTGTATATCTTACATATTAGCCCCTTATTTGATGGATGTTGTGTGACTAGTTTCTCCCATTCCATGGGTGTCCTGTTCACCCTAGTCAATGTTTCCTTTGAATTGCAGAAACTTCTCAGTCTAATGTAATCCTATTTGTTTATCTATGCTTCCCCTTGTTTGGACAGTGGTGTTCCTCCTTGAAGATTGGTTTCAATGCCATGGAGTGTTTTGCATATGTTTTCCTCTAGATACCTTATAGTTTAGGATGTTTAGTTTAAATATCTTATAGTTTAAGGTCTTTAATCCAATTTGAATTCATCTCTGTGTATGGTGTTAGATAATGGTCCAAGTTTGTGTTTTTGCATCTGGCTGACCAGTTGTCCCAACACTGAAGAGCCTTTCCTTGCTCCATTTTGCGTTTTTTGCTCCATTATCAAAGATTAATTTATTGTAAATCTGAGGGTCATTCTCTGAATATTCAAGTATATTCAAGTGATTTTACAGTCTGCCTTTATTCCAGTACCATGCTGTTTTAATGATTATTGCTTTGTAGTACAAGTTAAAATTGGGGAAAGTGATACCTCCCATCTTTATTCCTCAGGGTTGTTTTAGCTATTCTTGGATGTTTATTTTTCCATATAAATTTCAGAAGTGTTTGATCCACCTCTTTGAAGAATGTCATGGGTATCCTTAGAGGAATTGCATTAAATTTGTACAATGCTTTGGGAGAATATTGCCATTTTAATGGTGTTACTCTCACAAATCCATGAACAGGGTATATATCTTCAGTTCCTTGTGTCCTCTTTTATTCCTTGAAGCAATGTTTTATAGTTTTTTTGTATAGGTCCTTCACTTCTTTAGTTAAATTGACTCCAAGGAATTTGAATTTCTGTGATGTTATTCTGAATGGGATTGTTTTTTATAATGTCAAATTCTTCTCTATCATTGTTTGTATATAAAAAGGCCATTATTTTTTGTGCATTAATTTTGTAGCCTACCACTTTGCTATGTGAATCTATTGTTTATAGGAGGCTTTTTACAGAGTCTTTAGGATTTTCTAAGTATAGTATCATGTCATCTGCAATCAGTGATAGCTTGACTTCTTCCTTTCCTATCTGAATGCCCTGGATATCTTTGTTCTTGTCTAATTGCTATTGCAAGTACTTCCAATACTATATTTAATAGGAGTGGGGAGAGGGGACAGCCTTTCCTTGAGCCAAATCTTAGAGGAAAGGCTTTTAGTTTTTCTGCATTGAGTATAATATTTGCCATGAGCTTGTGATGAATGGCCTTGGCTATATAAAGAAAAGTTCCTTCCATTTCTATCTTGTTGACAGTTTTTATCAGGAATGGATGTTGGTCCTTATCACATGCTTTCTCTGCATCTATTGATATGATAATATGGTTTTTAATTTTCAATATGATCATATAGTTTTTGATTTTTCTTTTGTTGATGTGGTGTATTACATTGTTTGACTTCCTTATGTTGAATGTTGAACAGTCCTTGCATCTCCGGAATGAATCCTATTTGTTCATGGTGTATGACTTGTGATGTGTCATTGGATCCTATTATCTAGAATCTTGTTAAAAATATTTGCATCCATGTTCATCAGGAAAATATGTCTGTAGTTCTCTTTTTCGGTGGCATCTCTGTCTGGTTTTGGTATCAGGGTGATGTTAGCTCTATAAAAACTATTTGGGAGTGTTTCTGTTTCTTTAATTTCCTGGAAAAGCCTGAAAAGTATAGGCAGTAGATCCTCTTGGAAGGTTTGAAAGATATCGTTAGTGAGCCCATCAAGGCCTGGGCTTTTGTTTTTGGGAAAACTTTTGATTAGCATTTTAATTTTATCAATAGTGATGGGTCTGTTGAGATATGCTAGATCATCATAGTTCAACCGTGGGAAGTTATAAGAGTCCAAGAATCTATACATTTCTTCCAGTTTCTCATGTTTTTTGTTTTGTTTTGGTTTTTGGGTCACACCCGGCAGCGCTCAGGGGTTACTCCTAGCTAGATGCTTAGAAATCGCCCCTGGCAGGCATAGGGGACCATATGGGGTGCCGGGATTCGAACCACTGTCCTTGTGCATGA
This sequence comes from Suncus etruscus, assembly GCF_024139225.1. Classification (NCBI taxonomy): domain Eukaryota; kingdom Metazoa; phylum Chordata; class Mammalia; order Eulipotyphla; family Soricidae; genus Suncus; species Suncus etruscus. The sequence goes on along the minus strand of NC_064868.1, from coordinate 66,071,968 downwards.
AAGGCAAACACCATGCCTCCATGCTATCTCTCCGGCCCCATAGTTTCTCATGTTTTGTGGCATAGAATTTCTCAATTTTGTCCCTGATTATCCTTTGAATTTCTGATATATCTGTAGTAATCTGTCTATTTTCATTTCTGATTTGGTTTATTAAGTTTCTCTCTTCCATTCTTTGTGATTTTTGCTAGTTATTTATTAATCTTGTTTATTTTTTTTCAAAGAACCAACTCTTGCTTCCGTTGTGTTAACTTTCCAGTTTTGTCAGCTGTGGCATTAAGTTATTTATGTAGGCTCCTTCTTCCTTCCTGATGGATGCTTACAAAGCTATAAATATTCCTCTTACTACAGCTTTTGCTGTGTCCCACAGTTTCCGGTAATTTGTGTCATTGTTCTTATTTGTTTCGAGGAATCTTTTGATTTCCTCATTGATTTCATCTCTGACTCACTGGTTGTTCAGTAGTGAGCTGTTTAATTTCCTCGTGTTAAAATTTTTCCTCTGTGTCTTTTGATTTCCTCTTTGATTTCTACTCTGACCCACTGGTTGTTCAGTAGTGAGCTGGTGTTAAATGTTTTTCTCTGTGTGCTTGTTATTCACTTCTAAATTCAGTGCATCATTATCTGATAAGGTAGTTTTATAATTTCTATCATCTTTATTTTATGTACATATGTTTTATGGGTTATTATGTGGTCTATTTTGGAGAATGAACCCCATGAGATGGAAAAGAATGTGTATCCAGTTTTCTGAGGGTAGAGAGCCTACATATATCTACGAGGGTAATTTAAATTTCTTCCATTGATCCTATCAGTGCTAGTATATTCTTGTTAGGCTTCAGCCTTGTTGACCTATCAAGTGGTGACAAGGCAGTGTTGAAGACTCCCACTATTATTGTGTTGTTATTGATATCTTCCTTCATTTTTTCAGTAGTTGTTTTAAACATTTTGCTGGTCCCTCATTGGGTGCGTATATGTTTAGGAGTGTAATTTTTTTCTGTTGTACATATCCTTTAATTATTAGGAAATGTTAATATTTGTCCCTTTAGCTTTTTAAGTTTAAAGTCTGTAATCTGAAATTAGTATGGCCATCCCAGCCTTTTTTTTCATCCCAGCCTTATTAAGAAAGTTTTTTGCTTGAATGATTATCCTACAGCCTTTAAGCTTGAGTCTGTGTGTATCCTGCCTGTTCAAATGTTTCTTGTAGGCATCAGAACGTTGGATTCAGCTTTTTGATTCATTTTTCCTCTCTGTGTATCTTACCAGGTGCATTTAGTCCATTGACATTGAGATTATTGTCATGGGATTTAGTGTCATCTTTTGGTAGGAGTTGGGTATGTCTTGTGGTCTGTTTTAACTCTTTTGTTTCATCCTTTAAGGCTGGTTTCTGAGCTGTTGTTTATCTGTGAAGCGATGTGGCTTTCCTTCAAACCCAAATGCAAGTCTGGCTGAGTGAAGGACTCTTGGTGATGCATTCATTTCGTTGAGTTTTTTTTTCTCTATATCCCACCACTGCCTTTGGGCCTCGAGGGTTTCTTGTAACAAGTCTGTGGTAAATTTTAGGGATTCTCCTTTGAATGTAATTTCCCTTTTGATCTTGATGCTTTCAGTATTCCATTCCTATCTATGGGTTTCATATTTGTGACTAGGATGTGTCATGGGATGCTTTTCTTTGGATTTCTTTTGACTGGTACTCTCTGGGCATGTAGGATTTGGTTGCATGCACTCTTTAGCTCTGAGAGTTTCTCTGCTTGATAATTGAAACTTCATGGGGGTTTTCTTCCTATGTTTCTGGGACTCCAGTGATTCTTATGTTGTTTCTGTCGAGTTCCTCAAATATTTCTATTTTTGTTTGTTCCCATTCTTTTAGGACTTTTCCCATTGTCTGATCATTTGTTTTGAGGCCCTTTTCAGCCTCTTCTGTTGTATGGAGCTGTTAAACATCCCATCTTCCAGCTCACTGATTCTGTCTTCCACTGCTGTTACTCTGTTGAAGAGGCTTTCTAGTGAGGTTTTCATTCAGTCTACCAAGTTTTTCAGTCCTGTTATTTTAGTCTGCAGTTTTCTTATTTCTATGCTCAGTTCCTCCTGATTCTTATTTGTGGCACATCCATGCACATTCCATGCTTTCTTTGAGTACTCTGAACATCTTCCATACTTCTATAAAATCTTTATCTGAGAGGTTAAATAGGTGGTTGCCATTTTTGGGGTCATCAGGGCTACCATCTTTATTCTCTAAGAATGCTGGAGCCCTGTGCTGTTTTCTCATAGTTGCAGTTGTAGTATAATGTTTTCTATGTCCTTGACTAGGAGGAGTGCTCCACTGACTCTTTGTTTTTGACTTGGATTCTATTTCCACCTGGGTGCTGCCAACGTGACTTCTAACTCCAAAAGCCTCTGGTACCAAACGTCTCTGGGTCTGCCTCCTGCAACCTTGTTGCTCTTACACAGGTTCAGCACTGTTTGACAAACTTGAATGTGTATAACCTCTTGAGGATCTTGTCGAAATGAAATTTCTGTTTCAGTATTTCTGTACCTATTCATTAGGGGTAGAACTTGAGCGTCTTTATTTTTCACGAGCTTCCAAGTAATCCTCATGTTTCTGGTTTGTGGATGACATTGTGAATGATAATGAATAATTTTGGCTCCCTATTCAAACCCAATCACGAATTCTGTAAGTCAAAATATTTTTCCCAGTGGTTACAAGAAAATTTATATTCAGTAGGTAGATTCATTGTCCCTTTCCCACAAATTCAGTGCTAGCACTGAAATGCTAATTTGGAAGATGAACTTGAAAATCATTCAGAAAGACTAGATTAATTCTAAGTGCCCCCTCAAGGGGCAGTTTGTTCTAATCCTTTGCTTAAACTGTTCCTGGACTACCCTTCCACAAGTTGGTGGTTGAGTTGGTTGCATGGGTGAGACCAGGTGAAGCCAGTGTGACAACCATCTTGAAACCCTTTGACTTTATTTCAATACTAGAATCCTCTCCCTGGGATGGAGGCTTAGGGTAATGAAACAGACAATGGTGCCAGCAGCCATCATCCCTCCCCAACTGCCCTCTCTTAAAAGCAACTGCATCTAAGCCCCTATTGTAACTGCTTGTAAGTAATTGTAAGTAATTGCTTGTGAAATTACTCATCCTCTGAATTCTTTGGTCATTGAATAAAGTTTTTGCTGCTCGAAATTTCCTTTTCCTCCATGCTTTTTTAAAATTTTTTAAATATCTTTAAGCACCTTGATTACAGACATGATTATATTTAGGTTTCAGTCATATAAGGAACACCCCCCCCCCTTTACCAGTGCAACATTATCATCACAATGCCCCCCATCTCCCACCCTTCCCACTGTGTTCAAGACAGGCATTCTACTTCTCTCACTCATTAACATTGTTATGATAGTAGTCAGGGTAGTTATTTTTTTAATTAATATCTTTATTTAAACACCTTGATTACAAATATGATTGTGGTTGGGTTTCAGTCATGTAAAGAACACCCCCCTTCACCGGTGCAACAGTCCCACCACCAATGTCCCAAATCTCCCTCCTCCCCACCCCACCCCCACCTGTACTCTAGACAGACTTTCCACTTCCCTCATTCATTCACATTGTTATGATAGTTCTCAATGTAGTTATTTCTCTAACTGTACTCACCACTCTGTGGTGAGCTTCATGTTGTGAAGTGTTATCACTTTGGCCCAAAACAAGTATATATTTTAAAGGTTTGCTAAAGTGTTGGATGGGGAGCAAGGGGGAAACTGACACATTGGTGGTGGGTTTGGAGATGAAACACTGGAAGCCCAAAACTGTTATTAACTATTAACTGTTATTATCTGTATTAAAAGGTTTTTAAGTTAAGAAAAATAAAGAAGAAAGAAAAAATGGGGTCAACCTTTCTTGCTGTACCATCTCTCCAGTTCCAGGTTGCTAAGTCTGAATTTTTTGGTTTGTTTGCTAAATCTAAATTTAATGAAAATATCTGGAAGTTCTCTAAGCTAGAGAACAAGCCAAGTATCAGTGATGCTAAACTATTGTTTTCCAGGTGCAATAATTTTAGTCTTAGGTATTTGGGGAATAAGGAAGGATTTAAATAGAGACTTAACTCTCTAGCTTTTGTTTCTGGCATACATGTATGTGTAAATGTACGTGTATGTGTATATGTATATATATGCTTTTTTGGATCAGGGTCTATTTGGAGATTGTCCATGCATACCACAGGATTTCCCCCTCCAGAAAGAGTTCTAGAAAACCATTCTTCCTAGCTGAAAACGGCCTAAATCCCATGTGTTTGTCCTTCTATATTCAGGTGCTTAAAATTTGGGGATATGAGCTGGAAAGATAATACAGTGGTTAATATTACAGTGGCCTTGCATATGACCAACTTGGATTCAATCTCTGGCACTCCATATGGTTTCCAGCGTCTACTAGGAGTAATTCTTGAGCACAGAACCAAAATAACCCTTAAGTACTATGGGGTATGGCCAAAAACCTCGGTTGTTACTGTCTCTATAGTCTTCCCTAACTTCAGTATTTATTATAAGTTTAACTTTCTTTTGTACCCCTCGGTTCATCTTGTATTTATATCATGGCATGTACCATATTCTTTCATGTATAGTAATCATTTTCTGCATGTTTGTCTGGCTAAAGGGTCTATAAAGGATGGGACTAGCTCCAACTCTGAGTCTATGGTTTTAGAATTCTATTTGCTCCTTTGAAAGGCAAGACAATGTAAGGTCTGGAGTTAGACATCTACATTTTCATTCCTAACTTGGCTTCTTATTGACTTTCTAGACTTGGGGACAAATATTTAAATATTCAGTCTCATGTTATTCATCTGTAATATGGGTACAATTATGGTATCTACTATATAAAGTTGTTGGAAAATTAAATGAGTTCATATATGCTGGCATATAAATTCATATAAATCAAGCACCTGGCAAAACATAACATTACAGATGTTTTTCAAATAAAGTGATTGTATTTTTAAGCCCACTTTTTCCACTTATATTTTGAAATACATCACCAATCTTTAAAAATCTTGATTATGCAATTGAAAAAATAGTACAGTGGGCATCTGCTGAAGAGATAGTACATGGGCATCTACCTTGCCCATGGCTGGTCTGGATTTAATCCCTGACATCTCATGTGGTACTCTGAGCACTGCCAAGAATCATTCCTGAGTGCAAAAGATAATTAGCAACTAATATTTTGTTGTAAGGATTAAATAAGGTGATGAAAATAAAATATCTAACACAGACATTATTTCCTGTGTTCAGTGTGCATTTCCCTGCATGTAAATGACATTAAACTCTTTCCATAGATGCCTATTATAACAGCAAACAATATATGTGAAATAATGAATAGTTGTAACTACATATAGAAGTTTGTATTATCTCACTGCTGTACCAGAACTCAGTATTTACAAGAATTTCTCTCAGGGCAAGAGAGATGGTAGTGACTAAAGCATTTATCTTACAGGAGTCAATCCCTGGCACCATATATGGTCCCCCAAATCCCACCAGGAATGATCTCTGAGAGCAAAGCCAGGAGTAAGCCCTGAGCTCTTCTGGGTGAAGCCACAAAACCAAAACCAAACCAAACCAAAACCAAATAAAAACAAAGTTTTTTTTCAAGAGGCTGAAGTACAGTGGGTAAGACATTTGCCTTGCACACAGCTGACTCAAGTTTGAAAACACACACACACACACACACACCAAGAGGTTTTTATCTGGGTCATGAAGTTCCATTTAGTCCTAAAACTCCCATCTATTACCCAAGTTTGGAGATAGAAAGCCCATGTCCAAAACTGAATACATTTCCAAGTAACTTGACCAAAAGAAGAGACAATGATTCTCAAACTTGTCTAGGCAAGAGAATCACTTGGGATTAAAAACAGATTTCCTGGTCCCTATTTTATAATCTAGTTAAAAAATGTTTATTTGGTGGGGTGTTATATAGGGGTTATTTCTAATTCTGTGTTCTGGAGTGATCCTAAACCATATATGGTACTAGAGCTTTGGACCAGGGTTGTGGTCAGAATGGCTGAAAGCAAGGAAAATGCCTCATGTTCTATACTATTTTTTTAGCCACTGTATTATGCATTTTATTTTATTTTTTTTTTGTGGTTTTTGGGTTACACCCGGCAGTGCTCAGGGGTTACTCCTGGCTCCATGCTCAGAAATTGCTCCTGGCAGGCACGGGGGACCATATGGGACGCTGGGATTCGAACCGATGACCTCTTGCATGAAAGGCAAACGCTTTACCTCCATGCTATCTCTCCAGCCCCTGTATTATGCATTTTAAACAAAAGCCTCTGATGCTCAACCAAGGATGACAACAAAAGGCCTTAACCTGTAGCGATGAATTGGTTGCTAGGTCACACATGTAAAATTTAGCCAGGAGAAAGATCCAAGAAATTGAACTTGCTTCAGTTTCTCAGGTGTTGTAAATTTTAATGGTCTAAGGACCACAAACATACTGCAAAAATGGCATAACCCATTGAGTTTTGCTTCTTTGTTTGCTCAGTGGTTGGGGATCATTCCTGGTAGTGCTTGGGGGAACCTTATGGGATGCCAGAGACCAAACCCCAGTCTGGCGTTTGCAAAGCAAGCACCATACCCTCTGTAATATATATTTCTCCAGCCCTGAATTTTTCTTTTCTATGATTTTTCCTCGTTTTTTTTCTTCCATTAAATGATGACTGAGGAAACTCAACTCTCAGTTATTCTCTACTCCAAGTATCACTACAGAAGAATAATTAGGTCAAAGCCTCCTAAAGTTACTAATGTGAAGCAGAGGGTGGATCACACACAAGCATGTACACACACACTCAAGCACATAACCCTTAAGCCATCTGTTTCACACTGTACAATTCCCCCTCACGTACTCCTGGCCCAGAAATGAACAGCTGCTTTTAACTTCACTGTATTACCAGGGCCTACCTAATATGAAGTGAAATTAGGGCACCTGATAGGAATGTTGCACTGGTGAAGGGGGGGGTGTTCTTTATATGACTGAAACCCAACTACAATCATGTCTGTAATCAAGGTGCTTAAATATATTATAAAAAATAAAAAAAGAAATCAGGGGGGCCGGGAAGGTGGCGCTAGAGGTAAGGTGTCTGCCTTACAAGCTCTAGCGTCCCATATGGTCTCCCCAAGCCAGGGGCGATTTCTGAGCTCATAGCCAGGAGTAACCCCTGAGCATCAAACGGGTGTGGCCCAAAAACCAAAAAAAAAAAAAAAAAAAAAAAAAAAGAAATCAGGGCACCTGACTCTTCATGTAGATATTCAATATCAAAGCAAACAACTTCCAATGAGCTAATAAAATTAACTCTTGCAACATTTATAGAAGCTATCATGCCCCAGATTATTTCTTTTGAACTTTTCCATGGATATTTTTACCTCTATATCCTACAAAGGTATTACTGATTACTGCACTGGTACTAAAGGGGCAGGGACTAAAGGACTATGAAAGGTCTAAAATATGTGGAGTCTTACAAATAGCTCTACACCATCATCTGCAAAAAGGCATTCTAGGGGCCAGGAAGGTGGCGCTAGAGGTAAGGTGTCTACCATAGGACGGACAGCGGTTCAATCCCCCGGCTTCCCATATGGTCCCCCCAAGCCAGGGGCAATTTCTGAGCGTATAGCCAGGAGTAACCCCTGAGCGTCAAATGGGTGTGGCCCAAAAACCAAAAAAAAAAAAGGCATTCTAATGAGTCACAGTTGAACATTCACAATGAATTATACTGCACATAACTTATACTTAATATTCCATATTCATTGAAATTGAAGGTAGTAGGTGACTCTTTTCTATACTTGGAAGCTCTTCACAGTGATATCACTTTAATACTCAGTTGGTGATAACTGGTTTTGATTGTTTTGTTTGGGGGCCACACCCAAGTGGTGCTCAATTCTTACTCCTGGCTCTAAGCTTAGGGATCACTCCTGGTAAGACTTAGGGGACCTGGGTGTTGGGGATGAACCTGGGTCAAATGCATGCAAGGCAAGGCAAGCACCTTATCTGCTGCATTATTGCTCTGGCCACACAAATAAAATTTTAAGGTAAAATAATATTTTTACTTTGCATTTTTTATATTAAAAACCCTTCCCAGTGCAACATTCCCATCACCAATGTCCGAAGTGTCCATTCTCCCCAAACGAAAGAATAATATTTCAATATACTAAAATACAATACAAAAAATTCTAAAGGGGTTTTTCCAGTAATATTTTTATTCTTATTAAATTAACCAAGTAGCCAAATGCCTCACCCACAGATAATAACAAGTTAAATAAACATTAAGAAATGTGATTTTTAAAACAAGAGCCACAAGCAATAAAATATTTTCTAACAACATACATTACTGATTTTCAACTTTGTACAGAAAAGATATGCAGTTACATTTTTTGAAATATTTTATCTCTAGGGCTATTTTAAGAATTCTAACCAAAGAACACATCTAAAAACAAGTAATTTAAAAAAGTTAAATGTACAATATATTAAATTATTTGTTCACAAGGCATCAAATTTAACACTCTAAAATGATGATATTCAACTAGGAAAAACAACATTTCTATTTTGACAACTAACATCCATATACTTTAGACTATAGCATTAAATACTGTAGTTGCAATTTAAAATTTGAAATTCAAAAGGCATCTTTGGATATTTAAAATAAAAGGTGCCCCATAATTGAGTCTGAACCAGTTCTTGATATTCAAAACATTTCTATCTTCAGATTGAGGACATAGGTGTTCAGTGACTACAGAAGGATGATAAAGCAACTATAAATAAAAAACTTCAAAAAGCCAAACACCAAACTCAACTGTAAAAACATTTCCTTCCATATGGTATTGTGTATGTGTATCGACCACAATTATGAATGACATTTGTTCTAATTTCTTAAAGCAAGATACTGAGAGTAATATGATCCTCTCCATATATCACCTCCCTACTGAACAAATAATTATTCCATGAAGCTGATGGGAATTCAGGACTGCTAAAGTGACAAGTGGCAGAGAATTTAAATATGGCTACGGATAGTTTTAGCAAAAGTCTTTACAAAGAGCATGTTTTCTGTTCTTGTAGTAGGCGTTTAATTTATGTCCCTGACTATCTTATTATTCCAGACTCTTCTCACATTTGGGTCCCTTAACAGATGAAGGCAAGCAAACAACTCAAACACACATATAATATCGGAGTAGTAGCTGGCTATGTTCAAGTGCTTCAGAGAGAAGAGAGGGAGGGAGAGGATGAAGGGTGAAGGGGCCGGGGGACACACAGGGGGAAAAAGGCAAAAACACAGAGAGAGAGAGAGTAAAAAAGGTACTTCTTTTTTATCAAAAGTCTATTATGCATTGTCATATTAGCGGTTTATTCTAGAAGTAACCGAATAATGGAACATTGGATTAAAATAAAAAATCCTAAAAATGTCAAAGCGGGAGTATAGAGTACAGTATAAACATTGGTCTCAGAAAGAGCCTTAGTCAGAATCACATTTATATTTCATTAAAATAGACCTGCCTTTCTAGATAAATAGCACCTTCATCAAAATTTCAGTTCACTCTTTAGGATAGCAGAGGTAAAACTTGGATCGTCTCCAAATCTAAAAATATAGCCTGGAACTATACTATAAATATTTATAGTGTGTGTATGAAGAAATATAAGAAAAGGGATGGTAGAGGGGAAAAATTCAGCTTCCACTTCTATCTGCTTTTAGATTCTTTTAATAAAAAAATTTTTTTTTTGGTTTTTGGGCCACACCTGGCAGTGCTCAGGGGTTACTCCTGGCTGTCTGCTCAGAAATAGCTCCTGGCAGGCATGGGGGACCATATGGGACACCAGGATTCGCATCAACCACCTTTGGTCCTGGATCGGCTGCTTGCAAGGCAAACGCCGCTGTGCTATCTCTCCGGACCCAATAAAAATATTTTCAATCTTTATTACTGACTTCAAGGGTAGAAAATAGTATTAATTGAGTATAAATCCCATGTAATTACCACAGGGCTACCAGTTTTACCTATGGCAATAGAAACAAAATATTAGGAATTTAAGTTCTCTTCAATTATTTCTGCATGCATAATCAATTTTACAATTCCCAAGAAAATTTCAATAGTGATTAAAGTATAAGATATTCTGACTAGAATATTAACTTCTAGGAAATCACAGGGAAATTTACAAATTTATACTTTAATAGAAACAATTTCTTTTTTTTTTTTTTTTTGGTTTTTGGGCCACACCCGGTAACGCTCAGGGGTTACTCCTGGCTATGTGCTCAGAAGTTGCTCCTGGCTTGGGGGACCATATGGGACACCGGGGGATCGAACCGCGGTCCATCCAAGGCTTGCGCAGGCAAGGCAGGCACCTTACCTTTAGCGCCACCGCCCGGCCCCGGAAACAATTTCTTGAACTTGCCAACCATACTACCTAGCATGTACAAATGTTTTCAAAGTAAAATATAGACTGGACCTAGGGAAACGATCAATTCCATGCTCCGTTATTACAATTTGTTGTATTTTTGTGGAAGCAGATTTTGTTAGTAGTATTATTTTAAAGTCACTTTGAGTATGAGAAGATAACTTAAATTTATTAAATTAATATTTAGCAGATAAGGTCTTGTTTTGTTTCCAAAAATTTTAAAACAATCAGATAATTTTTATATGACTCACGGGTGTTAAAGATAGTAGTGTTAAACTTTGAAGAAAATTAATCATGAAAAAGGCTTAAAATCTTTAGTTTCTACACTTAGACTGATAGTAACTTAGAGTAACTTAGAGATTAATTCAATAGTAGAGAAATGAAAGCTTGGGCTAAGGAGTCACTGAAGGAAGATCCTGATTTTTTGTTTTGTTTTGGGCCACACCCTGTGATGCTTAGGGCTTACTCCTAGCTATGTGCTCAGAAATTTCCCTACCTTGGGGGACCATATGGGATGCCAGGGGATAGAACCATGGTCCATCTTAGGTTAGTGCATGCAAGGCAAACTACCAACTGCCTGCGTCACCACTTCGGTCACAAGATCCTGATTTTTAAAAAAACATATTCCTTATATAGACCCTTAAGATATTTTGAGCTCTAAGACAACAAAAAGTACAAGCATACTAGAAAAGTTGTCAGTTATTTTCACCCATAAAAGTCATCTAAATTTGATGTGCTTATAACATAAAAAAACAAACCTATTAAGAGTATTTAAGAAAGCAAATGCAAGGATAAAGATGCGGGAAGAATAAGGGAGAAAGGAACCCTTTTATAAATAAGGCACTTCTTTTTATTTTTTTGGTACAGGTTCACACTTAGTGGGACTCAGACTACTCCCAGTTCAGTGCTTAGAGATCACTCCCAATAGTGTTTGAGGAACCACTCAGTGAAAGGTTCAAATCTGAGCCTCCTGCAAACAAAGCATGTGATCAGCTTATTGAGTTAGTTCTCCATATGCTCACATCTATATTCAGGGCTTACTCCTTACTCTGTGTTTAATGATGACACCTGACACTGCTTGGGGTATCATAGGTGATGAGGGTAGTGTAGGTAGATTTCAAGGCAAGCACTTTAACCCAGTACTTTTGTTCCAGACTTTTGTTACATCTATTTTTTGCTGTTGTCTTTCTAAAATAGTGCATCTAAAGTCATTTCAGTCTGACAAGGATAATGACTCGAAGAAACCCCTCAAGGTCAAGCACTCAAATTTTCAAATTTTGTTCTGTTTTGTTTTGGTTTTTTGTTTTGCTTTTGGGTCACACCCAGCAGCCCTCAGGGGTTACTCCTGGCTCTACGCTCAGAAATCGCTCCTGGTAGGCTCAGGAGGCCATATGGGATGCAGGGATTCGAACCTTCTGCATGCAAGGCAAATGCCCTACCTCCATGCTATCTTTCTGGCCCAAATGTTCAATTTTTATTTATTTATTTTTTTTTTTGGTTTTTGGGCCACACCTGTGGTGCTCAGGGGTTACTCCTGGCTGTCTGCTCAGAAACATCTCCTGGCAGGCACTGGGCACCGGGATTTGAACCAACCACCTTTGGTCCTAGATCAGCTGCTTGCAAGGCAAATGCCGCTGTGCTATCTCTCCGGGCCCAAATGTTCAAATATTTAATGATAGTGTTTATGTCCTTTTTTGTTTGCTTGTTTTTTGAACCACACCCGGTGATGCTCAGGAGTTACTCCTGGCTATCAGCTCAGAAATCACTCCTGGCTTGGGGGACTATATGGGATACCGGGGGGTTGAACCACAGTCTGTCCTAGGTTAGCACGTACAAGGCAAGTGCCCTACCATTTGTGCCACCGCTCTGGCCCCATCCTATTTCTTTCTGGCCAAACCTCCTCACCCCTCTGAACACCCTCTGAAAAATTTAGCAGAAGTTTATCAATATTCAACTGTAAGGCCTATTGTAAACTTCATTAATCTACTTTAACTGTTATGAGTGGAAAAAATACTAGAAATTCATTTTAAATAAGACTAAGTGTTAAGAGTCGTTTGCTGAGAGTTTGTTGAGGTTTGGTTATTCCACAGTTCCCAGAAAAGAAAGGAATTTGCATCGCCCTATCCAGCAAGAACAGGAGAAGCAGTTCCAATCATAGAGATCCGTGGTAAATAATCCACACAGCTATGAGGGTAAAAAGAGGCAAGAAATTCGAACACGAGCCGTTTACCATCCAGCCAGTGGCTCCAAAGCCAGAGTTAGCAAACCTGCTGCAAAAGGCCCCCTCTTCTAACACTTGCCTCTATTTATTCAGATGCACACAGAACCCCTCCCCATAAGAGGGAGGAGGGGGAAAACAGGCATAGAGAACAGCTACAAAAGAGAAATATTCTCTATACTTCACAACTAAGTTCAGAGCTGATGTCCCAAAAATATAGTTTACTAGTAGCAAGTGAACCTCAAATACAATTCTGAATTCATAAGCATGAAATAAAACAAAATCCTGCCACAATATTTTGAAAATCCACAATGTGATATCATAAAATCTGTGTCAGTGCGTATCAACACCAGTTGGTTACAATGCAGTGTCATCATCTTCCTTGAAGTCTCCAACCAAGAGAGAGTGCTTGTCAGGCTCACTGGTACCGACACTGTTTAAGGACCGCTTATCAGACAGTAGTGAATTTATGGATGCTCTGCTGTAATTAACAATCCGGTCCAGCAAATGCAGTTTAGGAGAATTTCTTGAGATGTCATCTATTCCAACATGTACACTGATTTCTGAAAGACTTTTCTGTCCCATCTGGTTCCGTGTATGCAGCTCATAATTTTCATAAGGTGGCTTCCTATACCTGGATACATACAAAGATAGACAAGTTTGAAATGACTAAATATGAACTAGATGCTTGTTATAACCAAAAAAGAAAATAATAATTTTCTTATATGAAGTAAACAGCCTTGGGCTGGCTGGAGCTATTGTACAGCAGGGAGGGCGCTTGCTTTGTATGCAGCCAACCAGGGTTGACCACTGGCATCTCATATGGTCCCCCAAGAACCACTAGGAGTAATTCTTGAGTGCAGAGCCAGGAATAACTCCCAACCATCTCTGAGTGTGGCCCCAAAACCAAATAATGAGAAATACACAGCCTCTGCTAGTAAAGTAGCTTTAATGAAATTATGTGGAGTCACATATTTATAAATCTTACTACTCAAGACCCAACATAATAGATTTTACCCAATCCAGATCTTGTGATAACTATAGTGGCAATTGAATTGCTACCATTTATTATTAACAATAATTCCAGTCTACCATTGATTATTTCAAAAATGAAATCCAGGAATACTGACTATGAGTGATCAAAGAAATACAAATGTGAGCAGGCCATCATACTTACAGTTTAAGGAGGAGAGAAGAAAGCACTACTGAAACAGATGAAGCAGCCATAGCAGCGGATCCCATCCAAGGTTGCAAGACCAAACCAATGGGCATAAAAACTCCTAAGAAGGAAGTTTGGCTTAGATTAATTTAGCAATCCTACAGATCCCCAATGTGTTCCTTAGATGTGTACAAATCAGCTCCTTGTTTGATACTTATTCTGCAATTTATGCTCCTGGAGGTTGAGATTCATATCAAGACAAATTTCACCGAGTTTTGACTTGAATATTCTTGCAAGTGTACCTGCACACGTGTTTGAGAATTTCCCACAGGTATTTCTAGAGGTGAAACTACTGGGATGTAACATGCACATTTTAAACTTTAGGTAGATACTCTTCAGTTGCTATCCAAAGTGATTATATTACTTTAAAATTCAACTAATTCCTAGGCAGGAGCGGTGGTGCAGCATTAGGGTGTTTGCCTTACATGTGACTGACCTAGGACGGACCGTGGTTCGATCCCCCCATGTCCCATATGGTCCCCAAGCCAGGAACAATTTCTGAGCACAGAGCCAGGAGTAACCCCTGAGCGTCACCAATGTGGCCAAAAAAAAAAACAAAAAAAATCCACTAATACCATTTAAAATTCATTAATTACATTGTGTATGAAATTTCATGTTCTACAAATTCATCCACACTTGGGGATGAAAGTCATTATCTGTATTTTTCTTTACAGTGACCATATATTACTTATATAAATATTTTGCTTTTTTTAAAACTTATTGATTGATTGGTTGGTTTTTGGGCCAACCCAGCAGTGCTCAGAGGTTACTCCTGGCTCTGCACTCAGAAATCACTCCTGGAAGGCTCAGGAGACCATATGGGATGCCGGGAATTGAACCAGGTCCCTCCCGGGTCGGCTGCACTCAAGGCAAACACCCTACCGCTGTACTATCTCTCTGCCCCTACTTAAGTAATTTTTCTAAAAATGCTTGTTCTATAAACCTCTATGGGTTCTTCATTACTTTTTCTCCTTTCAAGCATTTGTATGTCCTTATTGATAAACAGCTTATTTGTTCTTATATCATTTCATATCTTTCTTTGGTTCTCAAAATACAGAAAACAAGAAATGACAACTATTTCTCATATACCAATCAAACCTTCAAAAAAGGAAATCATCAAAGATTATTAAAGAATTGTAAATTTACTTTTTCCTTAGTCATAGTCCTTAATTCAAACTTGTTCTTTCATTCCCTCATATGGCCTCCAAATTTAAAAATTACCTATTGGCTACAATAGAATGTTAAGTAAAGGACAGAAGTTACAATGTGTAACAAGACAAAAACTGACAGGGTAAATAAGATCGAAGGAAATACACTAAAATACTAACAGTAGCTATAGTTTGGTAGTGAAAATAAGCTTAGTGGGGGAAGGGAACTTGGATTGGTTCTAGTACTCTCGTGGTGAGCATGGAGTAGATATGCTGACAAATATAAAATGAAAACATTGGCACTATTTTAAAAAATTAATATGTTTTTGGGAGCAGAGTGATGTTACAGGAGGGAGAGCCACCTTGCACGTGGGTAACCCAGGTCTGATCCCTGGTATTCCATATGTCCCCTAAGCACTGCCAGGAATAACTCTGGAGTCGAGAGCCAGGAGTAACTCCCGAGTACCAGTGGATGTGGCCCGCTAAAAATTAATACATTAAAGTTATTTTTAAAAATAAACATTTTCTTGAGCTGAAGCGGTGGCGCAGTGGTAGGGCATTTGCCTTGCACGTGTCTGACCTATGACAGACCTTGGTTTGATCCCCTGGTGTCCCATATGGTCCCTCTAAGCCAGGAGTGATTTCAGAGCACAAGGCGAGAAGTAAACCCTGAGCATCACCAGGTATGGCCAAAAAAAAAAAAAAAACCCAAAACAAAAATAAAAATGAAAACAAAAACAAAACATTTTCTTGAGGCTGGAGTAATATCACAGTAGGTAGGCCATTTGCCTTGCATGTAGCCGATCTGGGTTCAGTTCCTGGAATCCCATATGGTCCCCCAAGCACTGCTAGGCATGATTCCTGAGTGCAGAGCAGGAATAAGCCCTGAGCATCGCTGGGTGTGATCCAAAAACTTTTTTAAAAATAAATCAACAAAATAAACATTTTCTACAACAACAAAAATTAAATGAGTAAACATGTGCATGAGGAAGAGATAAAATAATGTGGCAAAACGTATTAGTAAATTTAGGTGAAAAATAAGTTTCATTAAATTATTGATTCTTAGGTCTAAAAACTTTCAAAATATAAAATTGAAGGGAGAAATAAAACTTTCAGAACATAATATAATTTTAAACTATAATGAGCACTGCAGAAATTTAAATTATTGATTTCGGCATTATTTTTATCACATAAATAGGGTACAAACAAAAACTGAGTTCAAAATTTGTAAGAAAATGAAACAACCAGTGTGATGTGTAATAGCTCCAGAAAAACAAAAAGCAATCCAATTTAATAGTCACATACCAGCAGCGATAGGAATTCCAACCAGATTATAAATTAGAGCAAAGACAAAATTTATCCGAATCCTCTTGACCGTCTTCCTTGATAAATCGATACTTGCCACTACATTTAGAAGATCATTCTGAAAACAAAAATATTTGTTACCAATGAGAACATTAGCTCAACTAGTAACTTCTGCATTTGATAGTGTATGATGAGTACTTTAAAGTAATCTGGGACTTCATCTATAATGAAAATTTTGGTTCAGCCATAGCCAATGTTTTTCAGGATTATTTTCTTTGTTCTGAAGACATTTTTTTTTTGGTTTTTTGAGCCACACCCAGCGTTGCTCAGGGGTTACTCCTGGCTGTCTGCTCAGAAATAGCTCCTGGCAGGCACGGGGGACCATATGGGACACCGGGATTCAAACCAACCACCTTTGGTCCTGGATCGGCTGCTTGCAAGGCAAACGCCGCTGTGCTATCTCTCCGAGCCTTGAAGACATTTTTTTAAAGTTGGTTGCCTTTTGGATTTTTGGACCACACCTGGCACCTTGATTAAATTCGATTGAAAGAGATTTAGTATTTGTTGAAGTTTGTCCCCCCCTGTTTTGGGTGTCACATCCAGCTGTGCTTACAGGACTTACTACTACTTACTGGCTTTATGCTCAGGGATTACTAATGGTGACTGAACCACAGTCAGCTGCATGCAAGGCAAGCACCTTTACCCATCTTTTATCTCTCTGTTAAGATAATTTTATTCTAAGTATATTCCTAGTTTTGATTTTTCAATTTAAAAGTTAATTATTCTCATTTGCTTCATTGGATTGAGAAAGATAGGATGTTATTAGTAAGACTATCCATAGTCCCAGCTTTAATTCTCCCACTCTCAATGGGTAAGAACGTTTGAATTAGAAGGATAGAATCATACTTAGTATTACGTTACACTCGCCCTGAACATGTAGAGCAGTATCACACTCCTCAAAATTCAGGCCACAGACTTACTCTTATCAATACCACATCAGCTGCTTCAATGGCTACATCTGTGCCTGTGCCAATGGCAATTCCAACATTAGCCATCGCCAGAGCTGGGGAATCATTGATCCCATCCCCCACCATTGCTACTCGTTTTCCTTCTTCTTGAAGTTGCTTCACCTTAGCAACCTTGTGAGAAGGTAGAACTTCAGCAAACACCTTAGTAATGCCAACCTACATTAAGAAAAATCAATATAATTAATTTTATTTCAAGAAATTGCAGTAACTAAAAAATAACTCAGCAATACAAAGCAATTATTTTTGCCTACCAGATACATAAATTTATTTTATTTTTTGGTTTGAGGGTTAAACCCAGTGGTGCTCAGTTTATTTTTGGCTCTGAATTTAGGGATTACTCCAGGAGGGCTTAGGGGACCATATGGGTTGCAGGGGATCATCAAACCCGAGTTGCCATGTACAAGGCAAGCATCCTACCTGCTATAATCTTTCCTGCATCACATATTCAAATATCATTTTATTTATTTATTTATTTATTTATTTATTTATTTATTTTACTTTTGGGTCAAACCCAGCACTGCTCAGGTGTAACTCCCGGTAGGCTCGGGAGACCATATGGGATGCTGGGGATGGAACCCAGGCCTGTCCTGGGTTGGGGGCATGCAAGGCAAACGTCTTACCGTGGTGCTATCAGTCCAACCCCCAGATATTCAAATTTTAAAAAGCAGATAATGCCCATTGATGATACAGATATGGAGAAATGAACTCAGTAATTTATTCATTTATTATTGAATGCACTAATGAACTCACTAGTGGGTGGGTGTGTGAAGTGGTACTATTTCCTTGGAGTGCATTTGGCAGCATATATCAATGCACACACATTTTATTTTAGGAATTCTAGTTCTATCTATAATCTGAATAAACATACACAAAAAGTGTATGTATAAGAATACACATTATTGCTCAGTTTGTAATGCAAAATTTCAAAACTATGCAAATGTCCATTAATAAAAGGCATCTAAAATAAATGATGCTATATCATTATCATGGACTTCCATGTAGCAATGTAAATTTAATGAAATTAGGGGCCGGAGAGATAGCATGGAGGTAAGGCGTTTGCCTTTCATGCAGAAGGTCATCAGTTCGAATCTGGCTTCCCATATGGTTCCCCGTGCCTGCCAGGAGCAATTTCTGAGCATGGAGCCAAGAGTTTCCCCTGAGCACTGCCAGGTGTGACCCAAAAACCACAAAAAAAGCAAATGTAAGGAAATTATATGTTCTGATATGGCCAAATGCTTTAGGTATAGTTATATAAAAAAGCACACTTCAGGGGAACAGAGGCATAGCACAGCCGGTAGAGCACTTGCCTTGCATGTGGCTGACCTGGTTTGATCCCCAACATCCCATATGGTTCCCCAAATCTGCCAGAAGTTAGTACTGAATGAAGAGCCAGGCCCCAGAGCACTTTCAGGTATGGACCAAAAACAAACAAAAAAGAAATACTGCTGAACAAACTGTACAAAAATTCAATTTATGTTGAAAATGAGGAATGATACATTATATATTCTATGAAAAATATATGTTGAAGTAGAACTGGACAATGTTTGAAAAAAGGCAACAAATATTTTACTTTATATCCTGCATTTTTCATATAAAACCTACCATACTTGTGTTATTCCAAAGTAGAAAAGATCAATTATATGAGAAGTTATGGAGATCAGGCAAATCAGAAAAATAAAATGACAAAATGCTGATTTAGAAAAATGATCCAGGGCCCGGAGAGATAGCATGAAGGTAAGGTGTTGGCCTTTCATGCAGGAGGTCATTGGTTCAAATCCCGGGGTCCCATATGGTCCCCCGTGCCTAACAGGAGCAATTTCTGAGCCTGGAGCCAGGAATAACCCCTGAGCACTGCCAGGTTTGACCCCCCCCCCAAAAAAAAAAAAAAGAAAGAAAGAAAAATGGTCCAGGGCCGGGAGAGAGAGCACAGTGGCGTTTGCCTCGCAAGCAGCCGATCCAGGACCAAAGGTGGTTGGTTCGAATCCCGGTGTCCCATATGGTCCCCCGTGCCTACCAGGAGCTATTTCTGAGCAGACAGCCAGGAGTAACCCCTGAGCACTGCCAGGTGTGGCCCAAAAACCAAAAACCAAAAAAAAAAAAAAAAAGAATCACTTCAAAGGAAGCATCAACACAAACAGACATATGAAGTCACTTAAGCAACTAAGCATATACCTCTTTATTATTACCCTAGTATGCAAATTCTAAAATCTCTCTGGCATAGTAGACCAACACTTCTTTAAAGAACTAGATAGCAACAGAAACCATATCACTCAGTGATAATTAAAATAATAGGTAATATGAAATTGTTAGCATCTGATAACAAAAAAGATGTATACAAAAAATCTGAAGTTTCCAGATACCCCTTCCCCAATGACTAAGGAAGCCAATTACCTGAGAAGCAATAGATCTAGCTGTTTTACTATTGTCTCCAGTCATCAAAACAACTTCTAAGCCCATTGATTTCAGAATATGAACAGCCAATTCTGCTTCAGGCTTCACTGTATCAGCAATAGCTATTAAGCCACAGAGTTCATCTAATATAGGAAGTACAAAATAGAAGAGAGTTTACAATATGAATAAGGTAGAATAATTTTCTGATATAAAATTTAAGAATGAAATTAATTTTGTTAAGTAGACCAGTTTTAGAGTATGGCTGAATTCCAAATATCTCCAAGCATACACAGACACAAACCCTATCACCAACCTCCCTATTTGGCTAAGACAATTTCAAACTGAAGTAGGGGTTAATAATAGGGTAGTAATGAAAAACAAAAAGATAGACCCTACTGTATACCACAAGATACATATTATTTCCTCTTAGAGATTAAAACATTGGCTAGTATAAAGGTGAGAAACAAAAACGAATACATTTTTATATTTAAGATGGAGTATATGAAG
This sequence comes from Suncus etruscus, assembly GCF_024139225.1. NCBI lineage: Eukaryota > Metazoa > Chordata > Mammalia > Eulipotyphla > Soricidae > Suncus > Suncus etruscus. The sequence goes on along the minus strand of NC_064868.1, from coordinate 66,051,744 downwards.
ACTAAAGCATGTTTTTTTGTGGTGGGGGCACACCCAGAGATGCTCAGGAGTTACTCCTAGCTCTGCACTCAGAAATCACTCCTGGCAGGCTCAAGGACTATATGGGATGCTGGAAATCTAACCCAGGTCTGTGCTGGAGTGGTCACATGCAAGGCAAATGCCCTACCACTGTGCTATCTCTCTGGCCCAAGGCACAGTTTTATACCGGAGGGGAAATCATTGCAAGTAGTTTTAGAAAAAAAGTAAACGAGTATGCTCAAAGGAATAGTACCATGGATAAAGCACTTCCTTGCACACCAGTAACTCCATATGGTCTCCCAAGTCCTCCAAGATTGAGCCCTGAATGTCAAATCAGTAGTAAGACCTGAGCACAGCTGAGTGTAGCCCAAAACCCCCTCAAAAAGTTAATGGTATTTTCTGTTTCTTCCCAAACCTACAAAGGCCATAAGATACTGCCTTCACACCTAGCAAGGAATATGAAATCTTGATTATCTCTGATAATCTCACAGCTAAAACTTTACCTGAAGAAATAATTTAATACATGAAAGCATCTAAAATCTCAAAAATATTCATTGTAACATTATTTGTAATAAATTATTAGTAATATCTTATGTTTTAAAAGGTGGCTAAGTAAAATACATTAATATATAAATTACATAGTATTAATCTTATATTCCAACACTGAAAAATACTAATGTAATAAAACAAAATAAAATACTGTATGAATTAATTTTAATATGATTGAAGTCATATAAAAAGTTCACACTTAAAAATAGTGTATACACCAAGCTGTGAAAAAATCATGGGTACATCAGCTGCACAGCTGAAAACAGCAATCTCAGGAGAGGACAGGCCATCTCCCCACCCTGCAGAAGCCACGCCAACAGCACCAGCTGTACCAGCTGCACCCACCACCCACAAACAGTGCTTTGCCTATGGCCCAGCTTCACAATTTAACCACTGATCTCTGCAGAGATGCCAAATTGAACAAAATTCCAGGTATGCCAGTATTAGGGCAGACATCTCAAGGACTTTTTGGAGTGAATACAGGCACTCTTACCCTCACCTTCTTGTACTTTCTAGAAGTGCTGGCAGCCAAACCCACAACCAACAATAGCTGCAACAAACATAACAGCCACAAATCATGGAATTCCTGGACTGTGCAGTCACATATGTGGCCACGCAGCAACTTTTAAACATTTTCAAGACTCTCGTCCCAGTAGGAACACATAAATTAGATGCCAATGTGGATTAAGAGCCTCTTAATGATCAGAAACAAAACAAATAACAGAAAATGAACTAGCAACAAATCACTTAGCAAACCTTCTGTCAATGACGTAATGACCTCATTGAGAGATACATCAATTCTCATGAATTTTCTTATTGCAGTACTTTTTAAAAATAATTTTATTACTGCTTACCTGTAAACAAGCAATATAAAATATATTATTTTGTGTCTGCCAAAGGAGTAGGTTTGGAATGGATATAAGGAATTGATATTAGGAATGGGTGAAATGGGTAGAAATCTGGGGACAATGTTGGAGGGAATTTTACATTGGTGGAATTGGTCTTAGAACAAATGTATTATGAACAACTAAGAAGATGCATGGTCTTTAAATAAACTAATTTATTAAAATGTATATACATACTAATATGATTGTTAAAAATATATTTGAGCAAAACCAGTAATGAAATAAATGCAATTAAAGCTGATATTGGCAGGCCAGAACAGTAGTTTAGTAGGTGCTTGCCTTGCATGTAGCAGGCACAAATTTGACTCCCTAGCACCATATATGGTCCTCTGAACCCACCAGGAGTGATTTCTGATCAAAGAGCCAAAAGTAAGGCCTGTGAACAGTCATTTGTAGCTCAAAAATTAAAACAAAACCCAGTAAACTGGTAATGGCTATAAAAGTGAGCATACCATGGCAAGGCAGAAGGTTAACAAAAGGAACACTAAGATAGTCATGGAGGGAAGAAGACACTTGGGTAGAGGGTGTGAGTTACAACATTATGTGCATGAAACCCTATCATAGCTACATAGTAAATAATGGTTCCTCGAATTTAAAAATAAACAAAACTAACATTGAGGAGTCAAAGGACAGCTCAATGAATTGAATACCTTACATATGGGAGGCCTATGTTTGGTCCCTGGTGCTCCATGGTCCCTTGAGCACTGTAGAAGTTACTCTTAAGCACTGAGCCAGGAGTAACTTTGAGCATTTCCATGTGTAGTCTAATTTCACCCCCTCTTAAAAATAAAATTGGGAATCAGAGAGATAGTTCAATTAGGCTGGAGTACATGCTGGGATTTTGTTTGTTTGTTTTGGGGCCACATCTAGAGGTGCTCAGGGGTTACTCCTGGCTCTGCACTCAGAAATCGCTCCTCGCAGGCTTGGAGGACCATATGGGATGCCAGGAATTGATCCGGGGTTGGTCCCAGGTTGGCCGCATGCAAGGCAAAGCCCTGTCACTGTGCTATCACTCCAGACCCAGAGAACATGCTTTATATGCAGGAAGCCTGGATTTAATCCCCAGCATTAAATGGTTCCTCAAGTACATAGGAGTGACATCTGAACACTGAATCAGAGTAGTCCTTGAACACCACTTGTTGTGGCAAAGCAAGCACCTTACCATTTGTAAATACTTCTCTACCCCCCTCCAAAATCAATCAAACTGATACTGGGTTAGTATGATGAGAGTATAGATATTATTTTACTTTGCTATTATTTTAATACCATAATATCTTTCGATTTTTAAAAATCTTGATTAACTTTTCTTATAAGTCCCATACTCCATAGGGTTGAGGGGTGAGCTACTATCAGCTTGGTTAGTGATGGTTCAGTATTGGGGCCAGTGTTGCTATTAAGGTACCACAGGGCAACAGCTGAAGCTACTTACATTGCCAGAGATAAAACTTAGCCCCTCATACATACTATGCATATATTCTTACCACTTGAGTTAACTCCCCGACCCTTGATTAGTTCTGTAAAAAACAAAACCATAAAAAAACAGACTAGTGAAGTAAATAACAAGACGAGATAAATGCAAGAAAATCTTTTTTGGTGTCAAGTATCAAACAAAAAGCCTCATACATGTGACACATGCAACTCCATAGCTGAACCATGTCCTTGACCCCAAAATTTTAAATTCATAATAATTATGATTTGCTAATACTTTTACTTTCCATTCAAAACCCTTTAAACAACTCTCATTGCTCAAAAGACTCAAAATACATACCAAACAATAATTAACATCACAACATTGAGATACACAGCACAATGATAAAAAGAAATCCTTACCATCAATAGCCACCAACACTGCTGTTCGACCTTTTCTCTCATGTTCAACCATGGAATCATCTACATCAGTATTAATGACAAGACCGTTTCTAATTATCCATTCCCGGTTACCAATAAGGACTTTGTAGTTTTGAGTATTAAGAGTATCTGAATAAAAAGTACAAAAATAAAATGTAGTGAGTGGCTTTAATCTTTGACAACAACCCAATGAGTTACATCCCTCCTGTCTAACTTTACTCAGTATTTCTGGTAGATCAGAGCCTTATAGTAGTGAATTCCAAATTTCAAAGAATATATATTTCAAGAATGTATATTTCAAAGAATATAAACTTTGTGCAACAGACCCCCATTCTTTACTTGCTCTAAAACATCTCTCTAAAAATGTAAAAATTCTAAAAATCTAAAATTCTCTCTGCTGTTTCATGAAAAATCACAATTTCTATTTCTATTGCTGAAAATAAGTATATTAAAATATATTCTCTGATCTCACCTGACTTTCTAGTTGCTACCTCATTTCTCTACTTCTATGTGTAGCAAAACTTCTCAACAGTGTTATCAGCAGTGTAAAGAAATCGTAAAGAATTCACTTCTGCCTGAGACCGAGCAGGATCAACTCTGGCTAAATGGGTTTTTCTCAAACCAAGTTTAATAAAACAGGCAGGATAGAGAAGCCAGGGTCCCTTTAGCAGAAATCACTAGTGAAGTCTTTTGAGAAATCCAGCCAGTGTCCAGGAGAAACAGTCCGAATAAATGCCGAAAGTAGCAGTCACTAACACACTCGAGCACCAGCCAACCAGCCAAGTAACTCAGTGTTTTTCAACCTTTTTTTATGCAAAGGCATACTTTTTCATGAAAAACAAAATCACGAGGCACACCACTAATAGAGAATGTTAAAAAAATTTTTAACTCTGTACCTATATTGACTACATAAAGTAATTTTCTTGAATAGGAGTTAAATATACACAAAAAATTATTTTATAGTTACTTTATTATGAAATAATAAAGTATTTTATAATTGCTCATATTTCTGTTCACTTACTCAGTGCGCAACCTGGTTCTGTTTGGCTGAACACAAAGCTGATATTCTGGCAGGAATTGAAGAAAGACACACACGTAGCTCTTCTTCGTCAACAGCTCTAAGTCTCTCTATCTTTAGTTTTTATAGTCCGTTAACATGCGCTTCGGCTCACAAATAGACCAATCATGCCGAAGCCGCATGTTAAGGATGGAATTGGAATTTTTCCCACGGCACACCAGACAATATCTAACGGCACACTAGTGTGCTGCGGCACAGTGGTTGAAAAGTGCTGAACTAACCAATCAACAATCATCAAACACATCCACAGAACTCCAGTTGGGAGTTCTTATCCCACATGAAATGCCGGGATCAGAACCACCATCAGTCCTGGAACCAATTCGTGCAAGGCAAATGCTCTATCACTGTGCTATCTCTCCAGCCCAATTTCTCCACTCTTAAAGGAACAGACCCTTTTTCAGAGAGTCATCCAGAACTAGTGACTTTTTTCACACTCATTCCTTACTATTCCATTAAGTTTTGTCTTTCCTACTCTCTTTTCTTTTTTTCTTTTTTCTTTTTTTTTTTAAACTTTTAATTGCTTAGGCCCGGCCCAGGAGAGCGCGACACCACCACATCGATCAGTTTTGGGGGCTAGGAGGAGCGACCTCGCAGGCCCCCTCCCCGGGCCTCCGGAGAGGCGGAGAAAAAAACCGTGAACCCCCCCTTAAGGGGGGGACGCTCCCCGAGGGGAGGCGGGCAGAGGACAAACAACCCACATCCCTCGGTGGGAGAGGTGAGGAGCCCGGTTCAGCCTCGAACCCGCCTCGCCACTCAGGGCCAGACCACTGGGCACCGGACAGAAGAACGCTCCCCCCCCACCCCCCCGGGAGCGAGAGCGCCTGACACGCAGTGGCGGGGACACGGAGCCCGCACAAAGACGGAGAAGGGGGGGAGGGCGGTGTGAAGCCGGTCGTTCATCCCGTCGTTCATCCCGTCTGCAAGCCTCAGTCACCGCGCCTGCAGCAGCGAACCGCGGCCCTCGCGCGTCTTTAAAGCGGAGGAGGCGACCGCGGCCGGGACGGTGTGTGCCCCCGGGTGCACGCAAGAGCCGGCGCCCAGGGCCCAGGCGGGCGGCTCAGGCGGCGGAAGCGCGGGGACAAGTCCTCAAGACAGGCCCGGCTCGCTCCCGGCACGCACCCGGGTAGAGGCAGCGACCATCCCGTTCCCTGCGGTGGAAAGCCACCGAGAGAGCGTGTCAGCACCTACTCTCTTTTCTTCCTTTCTTTCTGTTTTTGGGTTTTTGTCTTTCCTACTCCTTCCTTCCTTCCTTCTTTCTTTCCTTCCTTCCTTCCTTCCTTCCTTCCTTCCTTCCTTCCTTCCTTTTCCTTCCTTCCTTCCTTCCTTCCTTCCTTCCTTTTCCTTCCTTCCTTCCTCCCTCCCTTCCTACTCCTTCCTTCCTTCCTACTCCTCCCTCCCTCCCTCCCTCCCTCCCTCCCTCCCTCCCTTCCTTCCTTCCTTCCTTCCTTCCTTCCTTCCTTCCTTCCTTCCTTCCTTCCTTCCTTCCATCCTTCCTTCCATCCATCTATCCTTCCTTTTGGTTTTTGGGTAACACCCAGTGGTGCTCAGGGGTTACTCCGGGCTGTGTGTTCAGAACTCACTCCTGGTGGCTCAGGGAACCATCTAGGATGCCAGAGATCAAATCCAGATCTGTCCTAGGTTACCAGGTGCATGGCAAATGCCCTACTGCTATGCTAGCGCTTGGCCCTCTCCTACATTTTCAAAGCATTTTATACAGTATATCGATGAGAATTATATTAGTAAACCTAACAGAACTCTCCTCATCTTACCCAATCAACAGTACTTAACACGCTGATCACTCCCTCCTTCGTATTTTCTTCTTTGCTTGCTCAGCTTCTAGGACAGGGTTTCTAAATAGTTACCTCCTTACTTGTCACTTATATTCTTTTCTAATCCTTCTTCATCTCCCAAGTCTCTTCATTAGTTTTGTTTCAGGTCTCAATCGATTATCCCTTGCTCTCTACTTTATTTCTTAGTGATCATATGCAATCTTAAGGTATTAAATGGCTTCTATACGCATGGTTACTATCGAAATTTTCTGTGATGATGAAAATGCTCTGTATCTTTATCTTTTCTCTCAAGTATACTAGTCATTAACCATATGTATCAAGTGAGTTCTGAAACATGGCTAGGACTGGATTTTTAAGTTATATTAAATCTTAATAATGTAAATGTGAATATCACATGTAATTTGTGTCTACTATAGAACTTTATATAGCACAGATCTATAAGTCAATGATTCCAAATCTTTACTTCTGAGCCAGTTTGATTTCCAGATTTGGGCAGCCAATTGCCTATTTACTACATGTATTTCTATTTATATGGCATGTCCTCTTTAATAGGCACTTAAAGGATCAAAACCAAATAGCCAGATCAATTTTCTCTAATAAGGCCCCTCCCATAATCTTCTTTATTGTATTTAAATGTTAACACACGTAAGTAGTTACCTTCTAACTGTTTAGACCAGGGGTCTCAAACTCAATTTACCTGGGGGCCGCAGGAGGCAAAGTCGGGGTGATCCTTGAGTGCAAAGTCAGTAGTAAGCCTTGAACGTTAGGGGGTGTGACCCAAACAACTAAAACAAAACAAAACAAAAAGATTCCTCTAGGGCAGGGCCACAAAATGTTGTACAGAGGGCCGCAAACAGCCAGTGGGCCGCGAGTTTGAGACCCCTGGTTTAGAACATATACTTTGGAATAATTCTTGACTCCCATTTTTCTCATACCATATAACCAATCTTGGATAAAATCTATCAGCCATTTCTCCTTATAATACACAATCAATATTTGACCATTTCTTACAATCTCTACTGTTACTTCACTGGTCCAAGCCACCGTTGTGTTTCAATAGGATTATGATAAGGCACTAATTTTTTTTGTTTGTTTGTTTTTTGGGCCACACCCGGTGACGCTCAGGGGTTACTCCTGGCTATGCGCTCAGAAGTCGCTCCTGGCTTGGGGGACCATATGGGATGCCGGGGGATCGAACCGCGGTCCGTCCTAGGCTAGCGCAGGCAAGGCAGGCACCTTATCTCTAGCGCCACCGCCCGGCCCCGATAAGGCACTAATTTATCTCTGTTTTTCCTTTGTGCCTATATTTTATATTCCAGTTCCTTTTTATAAATTAAACTTTTAGTTTTTGTTAATACACTGATTTATATTATTCATGTTTGAGTTTAAAGCAACTTATAGTTAGTGCCATTCCCACAGTTGTATCCTCCCTGTGAACTATTCTCAAACTGCATGGCAGAAGAAACCCCATAGAGAAACTGAGATGGAGGAGGACAACACAAAGAAGGGTGCTATTTCTCCATGATTAGTAGTTACTCTCAGGCTTGACTCTGGACCATCTTTTCTCCCTCACAGAGAGTACTGGTTAAAAGAAATATTATCTATTAACCACTTTTATTGCCCAGTGTGTTGCTCCCAAAACATTCCTAAGCTCCAGTGTTTATGCTTATCTTCTGGTGCCTCACCTTCCCTGGCTATCCTTGGACTATGTCCCCAACCCTGCCACCCTGCAAGTATCGCAGTTCCTCTTTCCTATTTAAGCACTGATGGAATGGAATAAAGTGTCTTTGGTAATCAGCCTTAAACCTGTTCTTTCCTGGTCATCAGTGGGGGAAATGTTCTCGATCCCAAATGCATCCGGAGGACAGAAATTGAGCCTTGATGACCCACTATCAGGGTCAACTTCCATTCATCAATGTACTCAGATTCTTTTGCACCCTCCCAGCATGACTCCTTTATTTTCAGCCACACCTACCTAAACTCAAAAGCAACTTTTAACCCGGCACTCAGGAATTATTCCTGTCTGTACTTCAGGGCCATATGGGTTAGACACATGCAAGACAAGAGTCCTATCTGCTGTACTATCTATTTAGACTCCTTGATAGGCACATTTTTGGGGGGGTCATACCCCACAGCGCACAGGGGTTACTCCTGGCTCTACACTCAGAAATTGCTCCTGGCAGGCTCAGGGGACCATATGGGATGCCGGGATTCGGACCACCGTCCTGCATTCGAGGTAAATGCTCTACCTCCATGCTATCTCTCCGGCCCCATAGGCACATTTTTAAGTTTGGTTATGGTTTGGATCTCCTGCCTTCAGTGTTGTTGACTCTGCAGTTCAGATATATAACTCCACTACACCTCCAATGTACCCAATGTACCCTGACTACCATAACTTCCCATCTGCTGCTTCTTGCCACCCCACATGATTAATTTTCCTCTCTTTCCTTCTCCTTCCTATATTATGGGATCAAAAGTGATTGAGTTATCCCATATTATATACCTTGAACTCCCTCATCTACTTAGTCTATATGCCATAATTATGTAAGATCATCATGTGTTAGTTCTTCTGGTTTCTTTCATTGTATGTGGCCTACTCCAATTTCATCCAAGTTGAAGCAAATTGCATAATTTCATCATTTCTTACAGTTGCATATTTTTAAAGTATATCTATCACATCTTCATAATTCACTCATCTGTCATTCGAGGACACCTAGATTGATTTTATACCTTTAGCTAAAGTACTAAGTTCTTCAATTAATAATGGTGTGTATATGTCCCTTTGAATGAATGTGTGTCTTTGGAATAGTGACCCGAATAATAATTGCTGGGTCATGGCATCTCAATTCTTACATTGCTAAGAACTCTCCATATTGTGCCTAGTGGCCTTTTAGCTGTTTTTTCCAGAGAAGTGCCAGTTCAATTTCTCTCCCCATTTTTTTGTTTTTGTTTTGTTAGCCACACCTGATGACACTCAGGGGTTACTCCTGGCTATGAGCTCAGAAATCGCTCCTGGCTTGGGGACCATATGGAATGCCAGGGGATCGAACCGTGATCCGTCCTAGGCTAGTGCCACCACTCTTGCCCCTCACTCCCCATTTTTATAGGAATTTTGTATTTTTATCTTTATGAGTACTTTTATATTTTAAATATCAACCCATTATACAATGTGTTGAATGCAAGTATTTTCTACTTTTAATTATGTGTCTTTACTTTTAGCCCATTTTTGTTTTGGGACCACATTTGGTGGTGTTCAGGGATTATTCCTGGCTCTGCACTCAGGAATATCTCCAGGCATGTTTAGGGGACCATATGATATGCCAGGGATTGAACCATGGTTAGCCACATGCAAGGCAAGCATCTTACTTGCTATATCATCTTTCTGGCCCCTATCACATTTCTTTGTCATGCAGAAACTCTTTAATTTGATGTAGTCTCTGATGTTTTGGAACAACTTGAGGAGTTGTGGCATGTTCTTTTTTGAAAATTTGTTAAAACTCACTAGTGAACCCCTCTGGATCTGGGCTTTTGTACTCGGGGGAGGACTTTTAATTACTGTTTGAATTTCCTTGCTCAAGACTGATCTCTTCAAGTTTCCTATTTCCACTCAGTTTAATCTTGGGGGTTTGACTGATTCTAAAAAATCTTTCATTTCTTTTAGGTTCTCAAACTTGGTAACAGAACTGTTTGTAGTAACCTCCTAAGATCTTTTGTATTTATGAGGTATCTGTTGTCATATCTCCCCTGTCATCTGTGATCCTATGTGCTCTTTTTTGTGAGCGAAGCTAAGCGAAGCTAAGTGTTAGTCAATCTTATTCTTTCAAGGAAAAAGCTCCTTGTTTTATGACCCTTTGTGTTGTTTTTGATTCTGCTCTAATCTTTTAATCTCTTGCCCTCTACTCTGGGATTCACTTGCTCTTTATTTTTCTAGTTTCTATAGCTGTGAGATAGGTAAATGATTTGAGCTTTTTTTTTTTATAATATAGGGTATAAGCCTGAATAGCTATGAATTTTCCCTTAGTTTTGATTGTTTGTATCTTCATTCTCATTTGTCTTAAGGAATAGTGTTATTCCTTCTTTGATCAAATTTTTATTTAAGAAAACTTTCAGGAGCCGGAGTGGTGGCGCAAGTGTTAAGGTGTTTGCCTTGAGCACTCTAACCTAGGATGGACCGATCCTCCGGCATCCCATATGGTGCCCCAAGCCAGGAGCAATTTCTGAGCGCATAGCCAGGAGTAACCCCTGAGTCACTGGGTGTGGCCCCAAATAACAAAAAAAAGAAGAAGAAGAAAAAGAAAGAAAGAAAAAGTTCAGTTTCCAAATATTTAACCTTTTCCAACTTTCTAATTTTGATTTCTATCTCTGTGGTCTGAGAAAATACTTGGTAAAATATTTTTTGTAATTTTATGTATTTTAAGTTGTATCACAGCATGTAACCTATCCTAGGCAATATTCCATGTGCACTGGAGAAGAGCATGTATATGGGTCTTATTTTGGTGCTGGGTTCTATCTACTAAATACAGTTCTTCTAGTTTCTCATTTAAAGCTTTACATGTTGTTTTCTCTGGTTTATTTATCTAATGATTATAGTAGAATATTGAAGTCTCCTGCTACTAATGTGCCACTATCAATCTATCTCTTCAGGTATAGAAGTTGCTTTACAAACTCTGTTGTCCCTTCATTTTGGTGCATATATGTTAATGAGAGTTAGGTTCTCTTGATATAGTAATCCTTTAACCAGATATAATGTCTATCTCTCCCTTTACTATTTTCTTTAGTTTGAACGCTACTTGGGAAAAGACCAATATGGCCATCCTGTGTTTTTTTAAGTCTGTCAGTAGCCAGTATGATTATTTTCCAGCCTTTGACTCTGAGACTTTAATAGTGTCTTTTATAAACAACAGAAGGTTGGGATGTTTTGTTTTGTTTTGTTTTTTTTGGGACACACCCGGCAGTACTCAGGGGTTACTACTGGTTCTGTACTCAGAAATCACTCCTGGCAGGCTCGGGGGACCATATGGGATGCCAGGAATCTAACCTAGGTCTGTTCTGGGTTGGCCGCGTGCAAGGCAAATGCCCTACCGCTGGGCTATCTCTACGGCCCCAGGAGGTTGGATTTTATTGGATTTCAACCCCCCACTCCATTCTGCTACACTGTGTCATTTTAGGGAAAGTTTGGGCCATTAACATTTAGAGAAATTATTATAGGAACTAATTTGTTTCCATATCTTATAGGAGTTTGATTGTTTGGGCTATTTAGTCTTTCCTTTTGTTTTGTTTTTGAGCCACACCTGACAATGCTCATGGGGTTAATCCTTGCTCTGCACTCAGGAATTACTCCTGGCAGTGCTCAGGGGACCACATGGGATGGTGGGGATCAAACACAAATCAGCTGTGTGCAAGGCAAGTGGCTGGCAAACCCACAGCATTATCTCTACAGCTCCTGTTGTTCCATTTTAAAATGTGGCCTTTCACTGTCCACATCAGAGCTAGATAAGATTCTATGTATGTCCTCAGCTGCTATTTGTCTGAGAGTGTTTTTCTTTTTTCAACTAGAGTGACAACCTTGCTGTTTAGAAGAGTCAAGATTAGGGTTCTTTTCATTTAATAATTTGTGTTATTCCACTCTTCTCTTGCTTATAAAGCTTCACTGGAGAAGTCTGCTATGCATTTAACATATTATATTATTATTATTATTATTATTATTATTATTATTATTATTATTATTATTATTATTATTTTCTACTCACTTGCAGCTATAAAGACTATCAATCGTTGGTTCTTGCCATTTTGATTACAACATATCTTGGTGTTGTTTTGTTTGTTCTATGTTGGTACTCTGGTCCTCTTAGATCAGTATCCTCATATCCCTATTCAGATTGGGGAAATTCTCACTAATTATTTCCTCAACTAGTCTTCTGGAATTCCTATGATTCTGAGAGTACAACTTCGTATTATAAAAATCTTATATTCTCCTTGTTTCTTCTCATTCTCTTTTTCTTTTTTTTTTTTTTTTTTTTTTGGTTTTTGGTTTTGGGGCCACACCCGGTAATGCTCAGGGGTTACTCCTGGCTATGTGCTCAGAAGTTGCTCCTGGCTTGGGGGACCATATGGGACGCCGGGGGATTGAACCACGGTCCGTCCAAGGCTAGCTCAGGCAAGGCAGGCACCTTACCTCTTGCGCCACCGCCCGGCCCTCATTCTCTTTTTCAATTTCCTCTTCATTCTTGTTGGAGTTGTTCACAACTTTAAGTGTACCAATTTTCTTTTCAGTTTCTTCCATACTGCTTACAGGAGACTATTGCATTTTTTAAGTTCCTTTACTTTTACTTGTACATTTCTTTTATTTGTTTCTTAGGCTCTCTTCAAATTTATTGGACTCCATTTAAATGTCATTTTTTAAATCATTGAACAATAATATGATAGTCTAAAGACTTTTTCAGACAGATTATAGAGTTCTGTCTGATGTTATTGGGGATCCTCCCTGACTATTGTTATCTCTACTGAGTACTTATGTTTTCCCATTGTTCCCTTGTACTTAAACTAGAGCTGGGCTGGGCCAGTGTCTGTTTCTGTCCAGGCTGGTGCTCGAAATGAATAGATATATGGAAGGCCCTGGGATATTTGCCACTACAGCAAGTATGATGTTTCACATTTTAATTGTAGTAAGTTGTGGTTATAGACCAAGTCTACAGTAAGTTGTGTGGATTTCCAGCAGGACTTTGAGTGAATGAGGAAGTAGAATTGTGTAGCCACATATACAATAGTGTGGTTTTACCAGATAAGTCAGAAGACCACTTTTACTCAGGGATCAGGGCTGGAGTGGGTGGGACATTTGCCCTGCATATGGCCAACCCGGGTTCAAACCCAGGCATCCTCTATGGTTCCTCAAGTTTGCCAGGAGTGATTCCTGAGTGCAGAGCCAGTAGTAACCCGTGTGGCCAAAAACAAAAACAAATCAAACAAACAAAAACAACAAAAAAGGACTATTACTCCTCTACTGAAAACTCTCTAATGGCTTCTCATCTCAGGGGAAAAAAAAAACAAAGTCTTTTTCAATAACTCTACATGATTTAGTCTTGCATTATCTTTCAGACATCATTTCTCATCCCCACGCCATTTATTTACTCTGTTCTAGCCACATTATTCTCCTTATTTCTAAAACTCAAGACTTTTTTTTTTTTGGTTTTTGGGCCACACCCGGCGGTGCTCAGTGGTTACTCCTGGCTGTCTGCTCAGAAATAGTTCCTGGCAGGCACGGGGGACCATATGGGACACCGGGATTCGAACCAACCACCTTTGGTCCTGGATCGGCTGCTTGCAAGGCAAACGCCGCTGTGCTATCTCTCCAAAACTCAAGACTTTTGTACTTAATATTTCCCCTGCCTGGCATTCTCATGTCATAGATATTGACACATCTTTCTCCCTCTATCTTCTTCCCTCCTCCATTCTTTACTCATTATAAAATAGGAATCCACTATTCCTATACTCTGTACCCACTATTTTTTCCAGAACACTATCTACATTAGATATACTTATCAATTATTTGCTCACTGTCTTGTATTATTTACCAGGGAAATAAAACCCTTATTTATTCTGTTCACTTCAGTATCATAAACAATGTCAATAGAAGGTTAAATGAATGGAATTACCAGTTGTCAGTGTGGTTTGACACTAGAAGTTCATAGAGAAATAATAAAGAAATGACTATTCAGTAGCATCAGACAAGGAAATAAAGAATTTTCAGGCAGTGTGTTCAGCACAGAGTTCAATTATAATTTTTAAAAAGGCAAATATCTATCTATATATGTTACTCAATGAAAACTTCACAAAAGAAAGAGATGTCAACTTATTCAATCTCTAACACCAAATATTAATTAATCAATAGAGAAGGTAAGGGTCATTAGTTAAGAAATTCTGTGTTTATTTTTTATATGCAGATAAAAATTAGCTAATGACATGTAGAATTTATCAACGGGGAACTAGAGAAAATAGTAACTAAAATGATGTCATAATTGTGAAGTAAATAGGAACTGTAAATACCTCCATATGAGTGGAACATACAGGGGTAATGGGGAAAAAGATATATTGGGGCAGGGACAGGTATGGGAAACATGATAAATAAAAATAAATTAAGTCCAAAGAGACTGAACTTTGTCCCACTTGAGACCGAAAAACAATTAAATCAGGATCTTAATAGAAATTCATGGGTGAACTTTAGGATATATGTGAAACTCTTGAAACAGAACTTTACTGAGAGGAAGGCATATTTTTCATCATATTCCTTTGAAATATGTTATTCAAAAATAACTTATAACTACTGTAATACAAGGAATTGTTAAACAAGTGTTATGTGTGCATCTCTGGGTTGACAAAATTACTTGAGCAGAAATGGGTGAGGAAGTGCTAGAGCACTTACATGGGTAAATAATGGTTTGGATACAGATGGACAGAACAACATAAATATCAGAAATAGGTTTTAGCTCAAGACATGGATTTTGGAGTTATATAGGACACCTACAGGTGGCAGAAAAGTGAAATGCATGAATGAGATGGTACACACATGATGTAAAGAGAAAAAAGACTAATAAAACCCTTGAGGGCCATCTATTTTTTTCTTTTTGGGGGGTCACACCTGGTAGCACTCAGAGGTTACTTCTGGCTCTGCACTCAGAAATTGCTCCTGGCAGGTACAGGACAGGGGACCATATGGGATTCCAGGATTCAAACTATTGTCTATTTGAATCAGCTGCTTGCAGGGCAAACGCCTTACTGCTGTGCTATCTCTCTGGCCCCAAGGACCATCTTTTGAGAGCAGTTAAAAAAGAATTAGAAGAGACTTATAAGGAATGACCAAGGACCTGTGATGAGTCACTAAGAAAAGTAAAGTCATAGACTCAAGGAAGGTAAAGATCTGTGAAACAAAAAAAATGGTCTGTGTTGGAAAGAGAGTACAGAAACTTGCCTTCCATGTGACTGAACTGGATTTGATTTCAGGTATCCTACATGGTTCCCCAAACACAGCAGCAATGATTCCTGAGTGCAGAGCCAGGAGTAACCCCTGAGCACTGCCAGGTGTGCCTCCCAAAGGGGGGTAACTTCATGACATGCCTTCATGAAGTCATGTAGGATGAAAAGTGAGAAGTACCAACTAGAATGGTTATTATAAGAGGTCAGCAGCAGACTTAGCCCAGTTCCAATCCAGCAAGTCTAGACTCTTTCTAGATGTTTAGCTATAAAGGAAAAGGACAGAATTAAGATAAGAATACATTTATTTTGATGGAAGATGTGTTTATATATTTAGGAGCAGCTACTACTAGAAAAAGACATAGAAACTAAAAATTCAGAGGGGCATAACTGAGAAAGCCAGGTCTCTGTGTTGATCTATGTGCAATCCACAATGGTGGGATCTAGAATAAATATGATGAAATTCATTAGGCAAGATGAGAGATACCTTTCCCACTGTCAATAGAATAATTTTGGGCAAAGAAACTAAAAAGAAGAGATGTCTGAGAATCTAAACTTTCTCTGTGAGAAATAAGATAATTTGATGAGAAAAGATATGACTATAGGATTTTGTTAAAGACATAAAAGGTTTCCAGAAGCTATGGTCTGAAATAAAAGATTACTAAATTAAGATGAATGATCAGCAAAGTCTAGATTTCATCATTCTTGTGGAATCAAGGATCACAATCAGAAATGTTCTCAAGTAACTCAATGTCATCAGAAAGTCTATGGTAAAAATTATTTGGAAGAATAAAACCATGATGGCAATTTTTGTTTCTTATGCAACACTTAAATTATATGTTAGATATATGTTCAAAACTGTCCCATAATTGGAGCTATAAAGAAAATTAGCTTACTTGAGAGCTGGGCATCAATAATCATGGAAGACGAAGTTGATGACTGTTCATTACTTGCATCAATTTGAACCAGGGATGCATTTTTAATATTATTTTCCTCTATCTTCCAATTATTCTTATGTAGTAAGCCTTCAATATTGGTGACTTTACAGCTAATACCACAGCCTGGCACAACCTGGAAATCTATGCAGGTACCCAAGGTTTCAGTGTCCAGCTCCTACCAAATAGAAACAGAAGGGTTTCCTCTGTTCTAATAATCCAAAGTAATGCATTATTAATAAGATTAAAGATTTTTGATGGCTAATTCTAAATTTTTGATACCTATTACATGTCTAATAGTTAATTCCAAATACACCTTATTATTATCTATTTGACAATGAGTTTTGAAAAAGATGAAAGAACAGAATATTTAGCATAATGTTCAAAGTGAAACTTTGAATGTTCAAAGAGAAACTTGAACTCCTTTAAGTTAATCACAGTTTCTCGATCAAGTCAAATGGTTCTATTCAGTAAAGTCTAAAAAAGAACAAGCTCTTCAGTTAAAACACTGTTTCACTAGCATGATTTTCTATTTTAAGTAACCCAAAGAATTCTGATAACCATAATTGTTTCCTCTTTATCTATTTATTCTTTCTTGATTGGGGTATAAAGAAGTCATGACCATAGCAATTAATAGGAAAAAAAAACAAAAGAGGAAATTGTTAAAAATGGAAGAGTAATGTCAAATTCTATTCATATTTTAGCCATAAAATTATATGAGGATACGTATTCTCAATTATGTGAGAACTTAGACAAATCATTGTGAACAAAGCAAGCCACCTTACAGAAATATATTACAAAGGACAGAAGCAGACAGGTCATAGAAAAAGAAATTCAACTGGTCAATAAATATACAAAAAAGATGGTGCCGGAGTGATAACACAGCGGTAGGGCATTTGCCTTGCACACTACCAAGCCGGGATGAGCCTCGGTTCGATCTCCAGCATCCTATATGGTCCTCCAACCCTGCTAGGAGCTATTTCTGAGTGTGGAGGCAGGAGTAAACCCTGAGTGCCACCAGATGTGATCCAAAAACAAACAAATAAAAACCAAACCAAAACAAAAAGATACTTAGGGTTAGTCAAAATTAAGAAAATGTAAAATACTTATTATTTTTACATATTGATTATAGAAAACATTGGTACAAATGTAGAGAAATGGGCACTCATAGACTTTGGCAAAATAATAACTTTTCATTTAGGCTTTGGTAATATTTGCCATGTGAGCTTTGGTAACCAAAACTTAATTTGTGTGCCTCCTTTGATCTAGTAATTGCATTAATAACATTTAACATAAGCCTGCAAACTTGACAGATATTATATGTATTGTGCAATAAAATATATGAATTAAAAGAAGGAAAAGGGGCCGGAGAGATAGCACAGAGGTGTTTGCCTTGCAAGCAGCCAATCCAGGACCTAAGGTGGTTATATGAATCCCGGCATCCCATATGGTCCCCCGTGCCTGCCAGGAGCTATTTCTGAGCAGATAGCCAGGAGTAACCTCTGAGCATCACCGGGTGTGGCCCCCAAAAAAAAAAAAAAAGAAGGAAAATCTATATATTCTGATGTAGAAAATAATTTAATAAAAAGTTTGAAGATAGTACAGCATGTAGGATGCTTGCCTTGCATGCAGCTGACCTGGGTTTGATCCCCAGCACTCCATATGGTCCCCCCAGCAGTGCCAGGAGTAAACCCTAATCATTATTTGGTGTGGCTCCAAAACCACAACAAAAAATTAAAGACTGATCATTGTGTGTCCAATTTATGTAGAAAGTTGAGAAAACAATTAATAAATATATATGATACATGCATTAAAACCATTAACATATGTGTATTTTGTGAATATACTAAAAACTGTTCAATCATACACTTTGCAAGAGTAAATTTTATACTAGGTTAATTGTGACTCAATATAAATATTAGTTAAAAAGACTTAGCAGATTAAAATTTAACAGTAAATTTTAGACTGTAAGTGGGAGGTATGGAAGAGGGTAGAAACGAGGTATTTCTTTCCTCTGAGTTTTCCTACCATAAATATGTATTGCCATAATTTTAATTTAATATAAACAGGGAGTTCTGTGTAGAAGGACTATAGTTAATTTTTCAGTTCGTCTGTATATTATTTTGTATAAAGAGATTAAGACATATAAATGAGAAATGCAAGTCTGTCTAGAAGACTCACACCAAATATATAAAAATCATAATCAAATGCCAGCCAAGATTCAGTCTGGATAATTTCTGTAGGAGATGACTACAATAATAAATAAAGGGGGGTTACCTGCTTGCAGTATTTGGTTATAGCTGCTCCTAGAGGGTGTTCACTATTACTTTCAGCAGTTCCCACAATGGCCAACATCTTATTGCGTGATATTCTGTTACTTTCCACTAGAATCTTTACTTGATTCACTACTGGGGTTCCATGGGTAATGGTTCCAGTTTTGTCAAATACAACTACCTTTACCTGTAATAAAATTCAAATACAATTCACTTATATCTCAATAAAGCTCATCATTACTTTTCCAGAAATAAAAATATCATTGAAATATTATAATTTTTTTCTTAATAAACTTACTTTTAACTAATTTGAACTTAATAAACAGTCTTTGGAAAAACAAAAGAAAAGGAGACTAAAAGAAGAAAACCTATAAGTTATACTTAATAGCCTTCAACTGTACTGTGGATATAGGCCCCCTAATGACTTTCAAAGTATAATCTTGTAGCCCCTGGAAGCACCAGGCCTGAATATCACTATATTATTGAGTGCAATAACTGGACTATCAGGCCTATACAGGCAACTAATTATTGCCAGGAATGGCCCCCAAAGTCCCTGAACACTGCTTTAGAAGCCTTTCAACCAACTGAAAAAAAGAAGTATATGGCAGCTCTTTATACTATTCTTGCAATATTTCTTTAAATGTGAAGTTGTATCAAAAAAGTTTAAATGACTGTAAGTACTATTTTGTATCAACTGGATGAATGAGTTTCCTAACTTGTTCTAAGTAAGTTCACAACAAGCATTAGCATATAATTTATATCCTTGTAATAAGAAATGCTATTAAGAACACGATCTTAGTTGAAGTCAAATAGCCTTGATTGAGACTACTGCAGAAAACTCAATATAAAAACAGATTACAAATTACAAATTTACAAAATTACAAAAATTACAAAATTGTAATTGTAATTACAAAATTACAAAAAGCTGTAAATTGTTAGATGGCGGCCAAATAGAAACTAAAGCAACTAGAAGAGCTTTCTTGCTGTAAAAACACATATGGAACAATATACAAATATGATAGAAGCCTAATATATTTGGGAAAATAGTTTTATTTGTAAAATAATTTAATCTATTTCCCTGCTCTAGAGACTGGTCTAGTATGAGGGAGGAAATAATAAAACTGTAGGTATTTTATATCAGGGTCTACTCTAAGAATAAAACTTGACAAGTTTTAAGAATATTCTATAACTTATCTGGAGCAGAAGCAAAATAATACAACAACCCTCAGAACAGTTTCAGATTAGGTTTAGTTTATAGACCATATGGGAGTAATTTAGAACTGTATTTCTCAATAGGAGATGGGACGATTCTTAGTTCTGGGGATTCTTACCTTATGAGCCATCTCCAATGGTTCACCTCCTTTGATTAGTATGCCATTTTGAGCTCCTACTCCAGTACCCACCATCACGGCAGTTGGAGTTGCCAGCCCCAATGAACAGGGACAAGCAATACACAGAACTGTGATAGAGGCTTGGAAAGCAAAGCGTAGTATTGTTTCTGTTTCGGAGATACTTCTGTTGTAGTCCTGTAGAAGAAAAGGTATGAATTTAGTTAATGATTTAGAGTTGCAAAAATAAATTTAAAAAATTACCCCACTGGCCGAAGAGATAGCACAGTGGTAGGACATTTGCCTTGCATGCAGCCAATTCAGGACAGATGGTGGTTCGAATCCCGGCATCACATATGGTCCCCTGTACCTGCCAGGAGCAATTTCTGAGTGCAGAGCCAGGAGAAACCCCCGAGTGCTGCTGGGTATGACCCAAAAGCAAAAATTAAAAAACAAAAACAAAAAAACACTACCCCATTAATATTGAAGTCACACAGATTCTACTTGCCTATCAATATATACTTATGCCTGAGTGAATACTATGAAAACATGTTTTGTTTTATGAATATATAAGACATTTGGCATAAATAATGAGTGACCCAGCCATAGTCCCGAAATTAAGATTCCTAATTTTTTATTCCAGAGTTACCAAGTTATGGAGTGAACATAAGGAATATAAAAAGTATGAATTCGGCTGGAGTGATAGCACAATGGATGTTTGCCTTGCATGTGGCCAACCCAGACTCAATCCCTGACATTCCAAATGGTCCCCCAAGCCTGACAGAAGTGATTTCTGAGCAAAGAATTGGAGCCTAAGAAATAGTGAGAATAAATATTCCTAAGAATTATTTCAAATATATTTTTTATAACTGAAACCTATTTACAAACATGTTTGTAATCATGATGCTTAAATAAATATATTAATTAAAAAATAAAAATATTTGCAGATTTAAGTCAAGATAGTTGCACAGAAAGATGCTGAACTAACATCCTCTCATGAACAAATCAAATATGCACTAGCTTCCTTTGAGAAAAAAACCTAAAGAATAGACAGAATGACTCCTGCACACTGGGCAAGTGCACTGGCTTCCTTTGAGAAAAAAACCTAAAGAATAGACAGAATGACTCCTGCACACTGGGCAAGTGAGAAGAAAACACACCAAGGTGAGAGGATTAGACATATCCTTGCCATAGGGGACAGAATCTTAGTGCAGCAGATAGGGCATTTACCTTACATGCAGCCAACTGGGGTTTGATTTCCAACACTATATGGTACTCAGAGCCCTGTTGGAAGTGACCTCTGAGTACAGAGCCAGCAGTAAGCCCTAAGCGTCCCAGCTCAAAAAGAGTAGTACCCCCCCCCAAAAAAAAAGCCTTGGCATAATCTCCCATACAGTGTGGTGACAGTGTCTGTGACAATCTGGAAAAAACTCAAAATACAATGTTTTCTTTTTTCCCAGGGTTGGGTGGTTGTCACACTTGATGAGGTGTAGGGATCACTACTGACTCTGCACTAAAAAATTACTCCTGGTAATTTCTGGGGACCATATGGGATGCTAGAGTTCAAACCTGGGTTCAATGTGCAAGACATGTGCCCTACCTGCTGTACTATTTCTCTTGTTCCTCAAAATCCAGTTTCTTCTCGAGAAGGCAAAGAGTTTGAATCCCATATTGGGTAGTCAGACTTCTATTGACTGGTATGTGAGAAAGAAGTCTCCCAAATATCTAGTTTTTAAAACTAACCAGGATCACATCAATAAGACACAGAAAACTGTAGCAAACAGAAATTAATTGCTCACCTATCACATAAGCAATAATTTGGCAAGCACTCGAACTTTATGCTAAAGAGGTGTATATGGCACTCAAAAAAAGGAGGTCTCAGGTACAGATATCTGTGGGAATATTCCCAAAGCTGGTAGAAGATGTCACCTATTGTTACTATATAAAAATAATCTAGGTATTTTATTCCTTTCCAGTGGGTTGGAGGCAACAGAGAAAGGTTGCCATCATGACCTATCCTTGTCATCCTTGCTTGTTAAATCTAGAGGTTGGATGAAACTGGAGAGATAGTCTAGTAGGTAGGGCACTTGCCTTACATGTGGTTGACTGGGTTCAATACCAGGTGTCGTATATGGTCCCCTAAGCACCTCCAGAAGTAATAGTGCAGAGCCAGGAGTGACCCCAGAGAACCATCTGGTATGACCCTAAACAAACAAAAAATCCAAACTAGGGGCCAGAGCAATAGTACAGTGGGTAGGGCCCTTGCCTTGCATGTGGCTGACCTGGGTTGGACCTGACAGGTCCTCAGGCCCTCCAGAAATGAGCCTTATATCCTGAACAACATGAAATAGAACAAAAACAAAATACAGGTCCATACAGAAACAAAATAATATATATTCTAGAGTAGGAGCCATAACACAGCAGGTACGGTACTTGCCTTGCACACAGCTGACTCAGGTTCAATCCCTAGCATCTCATATGATACCCCAAGCCTGCCAGGAGTGATCCCTTAGTACAGAGCCAGGAGTTGGTCCAGAGCACTGTTAGGTATGGCCGAAAATCAAAAATTTAAAAATGTATTATATAGTTATTATATATCATTACATATAATATATAATTTTAAAACATATATGTATAATTCTGCTAAAATGTACATAGCACATTCTCTATAATAGTCTATATGTTGGCCAAAAAACAATTTTTAAATTTGTATTCTTAAATAAGTATAGACAGTAATGAATAAAAGAACAATATAAATGATCATAGAAATGAACACTTTAAAAAGGAAATATAAGGGGCCGGAGAGATAGCATGGAGGTAAGACATTTGCCTTTCATGCAGAAGGTCATTGGTTTGAATCCCGGCATCCCATATGGTCCCCCGTGCCTGCCAGGAGCAATTTCTGAGCATGGAGCCAGGAGGAAACCCTGAGCACTGCCGGGTGTGACCCAAAAAAAAAAACCACAAAAAAGGAGATACGAAATAGACAAACCTTTTTCTAGATTCACCACAAAATTACATGAGAGCTTAAATGTATAAAATTAAATTAAAAAAAGAGAATTCTGATGAAATAGCAGAATAGATCCCAATAAGCAAAATTCTATGATAAAGTACGACTGGAAATCAAATACATATCACAGAAAAGGCTACATTAATTCACAACCTAAGAGATACATATGTCTGACTATCTTAAAGTATGTGATTATGGTGAAGAGTTCAACTAGAGGGCAAAATCAATAAGGGAAGAACTTCCAGAGTAGAGTAGTTCAGATTAACCACAATAACTGATTGCAAACATGACCTAGCAGTGGGAGGGTCAAGATTATAATAACAACAGAGATGGAGCTGAAAGACTATGCTGTTGGATGAAACAGCACAGTTTTTGACAAAACAACCAAGTTATGGTATTTTAGGCTAATGATCAACAGATCTACAAGGACCTTATCTCCCATCTTTCAGAAAACTAGCAGAGCTGGGATCACAGTCCAAAGCAGTGTTCCCCAAAGTGGGTTAGTGTTAGGGTTAGGATGGAAAAGGTGGGTGGCCAGAGACATGGGCACTGGAATAATCCAGGCAGGTGAACAACTAGGGATGCTTTCACCTATTTCCATGGATAATTGAGTGACTTATTTTCTGAAAAGGGGCAGTAGATCAAATAAATTTTGGAATCTCTGATTCTCAGACAGGAAACTGTAATATACACTTTTGGAACTAATTAAGGATTGGAAAGACCATAGAGGTAGAGGGGCATAATGGAACAATAGCAGATGTTAAAAAGTCTAATAAATATTCTAGACAGGCATTCTACCTCTCTCATTCATTAACATTGCCATGTTAGTTGTTAGTGCAGTTATTTCCTTAACAGTACTCACTATTCTTTGTGGTGAGCTTTATATTTTGAGTCGGTCCTTCCGGCCCTTAACTCTATTGTCTCTGGGCCTTATTACAATAATGTCTTTAATTTTTAAAACCCATAGAAGAGTGAGACTATTCTGTGTCTATCTCTGTCTCTGATTTATTTCACTCAGCATATTAGATTTCATGTACATCCATGTATAGAAAAATTTCATGACTTCATCTCTCTTAATGGCTGCATAATATTCCATTGTGTGTAGGTACCACAGTTTCTTTAGCCATTCCTCTGTTGAAAGGCATCTAGGTTGTTTCCAGAGTCTGGCTATTGTAAACAGTGATGCAATGAATATAGGTGTGAAGAAGGGATTTTTTAATTGTATTTTTGTGTTCCTAGGGTATATCCCTACAAGTGGTATAGCTGTATCATATGGGAGCTCAATGTCCAGTTTTTTGAGGAATCTCCATATTGTTTTCCATAAAGGCTGGAATAGATGGCATTCCCATCAGCAGTGAATAAGAGTTCCTTTCTCTCCACATCCCCACCAGCACTGCTTATTCTCATTCTTTGTGATGTGTGCCAGTCTCTGAAGCCATACTAATTTTTATCAACTGAAATTCTACAGGCTAGAAGGCTACTGTGATATGCCATATACAAAGTGCTGACAATTTTTTTTATCATCATCAAAGTTTTACTTTTTTCTCTTTGTTTGTTGTTTTTGTTTGGTTTTTGGGCCACACCCGGCGGTGCTCAGGGGTTACTCCTGGCTGTCTGCTCAGAAATAGCTCCTGGCAGGCACGGGGGACCATATGGGACACCAGAATTTGAACCAACCACCTTTGGTCCTGGATCGGCTGCTTGCAAGGCAAACACCGCTGTGCTATCTCTCCGGGGAGTTTTACTTTTTTTAATTAAAAAATTCCCATCATCAATGTCCCAAGCGTTTCTCGTCCCCACCCCACCCCAGCCTGTGTTCTAGACAGGCTTTCTACTTCCCTCACTCATTCACATGGTTATGATAGTTCTCATAGTGTAATTATTTCTCTAACTGCACTCATCACTCTTTGTGGTGAGCTTCTATTATGCTGAGTGAAGTAAGTCAGAGGGCGAGAGATAAACGCAGAATAGTCTCACTCATCTATGGGTTTTAAGAAAAATAAAAGACATTTTTGCGATAATTCTCAGAAACAAAAGAGAGGAGAGCTGGAGGGTCCAGCTCATGACATGAAGCTGACAAAAATTAAATACATCAAAAACTCAACAAGGAAATTGGAGCCTTAAAAGAGAAGTTTATTTTTTGGAGGTAGTGCTTCCCCACTCTAATAGCCTCCTTCTTCCAGGAGGCCTGGCAGCTGTAACCATGCTTACAAACACAACTGCCATGTTCAAAAGGAGCAAGCTCCATAAACGCACTCTTCTTGAAAGAGATGTAAGCCAACCCATGAAAAATTATTGGTACACCGGCTGTGCAGCTGAAAGTTTGCAATGTCAGGAGGAAGCAGGCTAAGTCTCTGCCCTGTGGAATCAACTCCTGTTGATTCATAATCACCACTTTGTTTATGGACCTGCTTCACCACTCCTCTATGATTCTCACAGACATCAATCTGACCAAATTCCAGGTATGCCAGTATTTGGGCTGATATCACTAAGGCAGTTTTTGAAGTCAGTGGAGATCCTCTCCACACTGCATTCTACTACTTCTGGGAGACCTGGCAGCTGAAAACATGTTCCACAAAAGTCACAGTTTCAGTCATTCCTTTGAATTCCTGGACAACTTCAATTATTTGAGGCTGTCATCCACAGAGGAATACACAAATTTAGGTGCTAATATGCAGCCAAGGTCACTTAATGTTCAGAAACAAATGAAATAACAAAATGGTCAGCTAGCAACAAGATCTTACTAAACCTTCTGCCAATGTCTTAATGGCCACATAGGAAATACAATAATTTTCACAAATTTGCTTGTTATTGTACATGTTTTATTTTCGTTCTTCTGTTCTTTATTTTTTCTTTCTATTATTTGTATTTACAATGTATTACTGTCAACTGTGTGATGCAGATATGTTTTAAATAAAGTACAAAAATGAAAAAAGTGTAGTTTGTGGGGTGGGAGTGACAGTACAGTGGGTAGGCTCATGCCATGCATGTAGCCAACCTGGATTCGATTCCTGGTATCTATGAGCACTGTCAGGAGTGACTCCTGCACATGAAAACTAGAAGTAATCCCTGAGCATTTCTTGCTAGGGCCCAAACTCCATACCCAACAAAGAGGAGTTGGAAACTGGATTTTGCACAATTTTACAGTAAATTGTTTATATAATTTTTATTCAAATATCTACCTAAAGAAATACAATGGTCTAATGGGTAGGTATCTAATAGGTCCAGGGAATAGACAGAGGGACACAAACTCAGTGGAATAGGAGAAACATATATTCGAAAAACTTGCAGCAATGGATACAGCTATTCAGACTGAATAAACTGCTCATCATAGAGATTTATAATAATGTTCTGATCCTTTTAGCCACAGAAACAGGTTCAGTATGCATTCAGAAGTCAAGGAATCACTACAGAGCTCACTATTAGAATGCTTTAGTGTCTTAATTTTATTATGTCTATAATAACTCTAACTTTTTTGGAGCCAGGAGTAATCCCTGAGCACCACTGTGTGTGATAAAAAGAAGAACAGCTCACTATTTAACAACCAGTAGGTCAGAGATGAAATCAAAGAGAAAATCAAAAGATTCCTGGAAATAAATGAGAACAAAGACTCAAAAATTATCAAAATTTATTGGACATAGCAAGAGTGGTAGTAAGAGGAAAATTTGTATCTTTTCAAACAGACATCAGAAAGGAAGAAGGGGCCTACATAAATAACTTTAGTACCCAACTTAGAAAATTAGAACCTGATCAATAAAATGAACCAAAAATAGATAGGCAGACAGAAATAACAAAGCTGAGAGCAGAAATAAATGAAGTAGAAATCCAAAGAATAATTTAAAAAAATCAATGAAATCAAAAATTTGTTAATTGAAAATCTTCAACAAGATCAATAAACCACTAGCAAAACTCACAAAGAAAGGGAGAGAAAAAACTTACTAAACCAAGTTAGAAATGAAAAGAGGAAGATCACTACAGAAACTACAGAGATTCAAAGGGTAATAAGAGACTACTTTGCCACAAAACAAGAGAATCTGGAAGAAATGGATAAATTCTAATACTCATAATCTTTCATGGTTGGACCAGGATGGTCTAGCATATGTAAACAGACCATCACTATTGAAGAAATTAAAATGGTAATCAAAAGTCTTCACAAAAACAAAAGTCCAGGCCTTGATGGACTCACTAATGATATCTTTCACTAATTCTTTTAAACCGCCCAAGAGGACTTACTGTCTATACTTTCAGGATTTCCAGGAAATTGAAGAAACAGAAACACTACCAAATAGTTTTTATGATGCTAATATCACCCTAATACCAAAACCAGGCAGAAATGCTTTCAAAAATAAAAAAGAAAAAAAATTACAGACCAATATCCCAGATGAAAACAAATGCAAAGATACCAAACAAAATCCTAGCAAATAGGATCCAACACCTCATAAAGAGGATCATACACCATGGTCAAGTATATTTCATTCCAGAGATGCAAGGATGGCCTAACATACACAAATCAATGTAGTACACTGCATCAACAAAAAATCATATGATCACATCAATAGATGCAGAGAAAGCATTTGATAAGTTCCAACACCCATTCATGATAAAGTCTCAAAAAGATGGGAATGAAAGAAACTTTTCTTTCTTTTTTAAGGAACTTTTCTTAATACACTCAAGGCCATTTACTACAAGCCAATGGCAAATATTATATTTAATGGAGATAAACTAAAGGTTTTTCTTCTAAAATCTGGTACAAGACAAGGCTCCATCCTCTCAGCACTCCTATTTAAATAATACTAGAAGTACTTGCCATTGCAATTAGGCAAGAAAAATATATTAAGGGCATCCAAATAGAAAAGGAAGAAGTCAAGCTCTCACTATTTGCAGATACATGATACTATACTTAGAAAACCCTATAGACAATACCAAAAAGCTTCTAGACACAATAGAGTCATAGGACAAATTTCTGGCTACAAAATTAACATGAAAAATCAATGGCCTTCTTACACAGATATAATGACAGTGAAGTAATGGACCTTAAAAAAGTCCCATTCACTTTAGTGCCACAGAAATTCAAGTAGCGTGGAGTCAACAAAGAGGTGAAAGACCTATACAAAGTACAAAACTATGCTTCAAGGAGTAAACGAGGATACAAGGAAATGGAGATACATACCCTGTTCATGGATTGGAAAGATCAACATCGTTAAAATAGCAATACTCCCTAAAGATTTAATATAATTCCTCTAAGTATACCCATGACATTCTTCAAAGAAGTGGATCAAACACTCCTGATATTAATTTGGAACAATAAACAGCTAAGAATAGCTAAACCCTAGGAAAAAGAAGATGCAAGGCATCACTTTCCCCAATTTTTAAATTATACTACAAAGCAATAGTCATTAAATCAGCATGGTATTGGACTAAAACAGACTCTCAAATAGATTTGAGTATTCCGAGAAAGTTCCCAGACATACAATCAAATAATTTTTGATAAAGGGGCAAGAAACACAAAATGGATCAAGGAAAGCTTCTTCAACAAGTGGTGTTGAAACAACTGGTCAGACACATGCAGAAAAAGCAAACTCCATGAACAAAAGTCAAATCCAAATTGATTAAATACCTTGATATAAGGCCCATAAATATAAAGTATATAGAAGAATACATAGGTAAAACACTCATAACATTGAGAATAAAGGCATCTTCACGGAGGAAATTCACTGAACTAACAAGTGAAAACAGAGAAAAACAAATGGGACTATATTAAACCAAGAAGCTTCTGCAACTCAAAGGAAATAGTGAATAGGATACAAAGGCCACCCACAGAATGGGAGAAACTATACACCCAATACCCATCAATAAGGGGTTAATATCTAAGATATATAAGGTTCTAACAGAACTTAACAAGAAAAAATATCTAGCCCCATCAAAAAATGGGCAGAGGAATTAAACAGATATTTTATCAAAGAAGAAACACAAATGGACAAAAGGCATATGAAAAAATTCTCCACATTGGAGAAAGGAACTTCATTCACTGCTGGTGGGAACGTTGTGTAGTCCAGCCCTTATGGAAAACAATATGGAGGTTTCTATAAAAACTGGAAATTGAACTCCCATTTGATCCAGTTATACCACTCCTAGGGATATACCCTAGGAACATAAAAATACAATTCAAAAATCCCTTCCTCACACCTGTATTCATCACAGCACTTTTTACGATACTCAGACTCTGGAAACAACCAAGATGCCCTTCAACAGTTGAATGACTAAAGAAACTGTGGTACATATACACAATGGAATATTATGCAGCCGTCAGGAGAGATGAAGTCATGAAATTTTCCTATACATGGATGTATATGGAATATATTATGCTGAGTGAATTCAGTCAGAGGGAAAGAGAGACACACAGAATAGCCTCACTCATCTATGGGTTTTAAGAAAAATTAAAGACATTAAAATAATTCCCAGAGATGAGGGCTGGAAGGACCAGCTAAAGATATGAAGCTCACCACAAAATAGTGGTGAGTACAGTTAGAGAAAAAACTACACTGAGAATTATCATAACAAAGTCAGTGAGTGAGGGATGTAGAAAACCTGTCTCGAATACAGGCAGGGGGTGGAGGAGGGAAGAGATGGGGCAATGGTGATGGAAAGGTTGCACAGGGGAAGGGGAGTGTTCTTGTTATGACTGATACTCAATTACAATTACGTTTGTAATAAAGTGTTTAAATAAAGAAATAAAAAATTCTCCACATTATTAATCATCAGGGAGATGTTCTCAAAGAATAAGAACAACTAGTGCTGGCAAGGATACACAGAGAAAGCAACTCTCACTCACTGCTGGTGTGAAACACATCTAGTCCAACCCTTCTGGAAAACAATCTGGATATTCCTCAAAAAAACTGGACATTGAACTTCCATATGATCCCACAATACTACTCATTGGGATATACCCTAGGAACACAAAACCACAATACAAACATGCACCCTGCACTCCTACATTCTATGCAATCTGCACCCCTATGTTCGTTCCAGTGTTATCTACAATAACCAGAATCTGGAAACAACCCATGTGCCCAACAATAGATGAGTGGCTAATAGATTTTCTAACAGCTGTTAAAAAATAAAGTCATTAGATTTGTCTATACACGGATGTACAGGGAGACTATTACACTTAGTGAAAGAAGAGAGAGAAAGACATAAAATAAACTCACTCATCTGTGGGACTTAAGAAAAGTAAAAGGGGCCAATAGGGCATTTGCCTAGTGCACACTAACCTAGGACAAATCGAGGATGGATCCCCCAGGATCCCATATGGTCCCCCAATCCAGGAGCAATCTGAGCTCAGAGCCAGAAGTAACCCCTCAGCATCAACAGGTGTGGCCAAAAACCACACAAAAAAAAAGAAAGAAAAGGAAAGGAAAGGAAAAGGAAAAGGAAAGACAGTGGTGGAGCCGGAGAGACAGCACAGCAGTAGTGTGTTTGCCTTGTATGTGGCTTCCCATATGGTCCCCCAGACTGCCGGGTACGATTTCTGAGTGCTAGCCAGGATTAACCCCTGAGCACCACTAGGTGTTGCCCAAAAACCAATCAATCAATCAATCAATAAAGTTTAAAAACAATATGGTAATAATAACCAGAGATAATATAGATAAGAGACAATAAGACCCATCCTATGATATGAAACTTACCACAAAGAGTGGTGAGTGCATTTAGAGAAATAACTAACGATATGCTTGAGTATAAGCCGAGTTTTTCTGGCACAAAATTTATGCCAAAAACCCCGAACTTGGCTTATACTTGGGTCAAACAGGTTATTTGATTCAGGGTGCGCATGCGCGAGCTGAATCAAATGCACGTAGTCTCCAGTAGTTTTCTGCCGTCTACTGGAGGGGGCTGTGTTTCAGCTCAGTCCACAGTCGCAGATGAGCTGAAGAGATAGGCAGCTGAACTGAACTATACGCCACTGAACTATTTAACCCACAATATTCAATGGCACATTTAATTAATTGAAAAACCTATTTAAGACAGTAAAGTCGTGTAAATAAATGTTTATAAATCCTGAATTCTTATAGTCAGGGGTTTTGGAGTATAAGGATTCAGGATTTTGACCTTTTATTTACAATGCTTTACTGTCTTAAATGATTTGTTCACTTTATTAAAACTGCCATTGAATACTATGAGTTAATGTGGTATGTTAATGGTATACAGTATATCAGACAATCATGTACTGTAAATGTAATCATGTATTTATTTACTTATTTATTTATTTACTTACTGATTCCTCAATTATTGTAATGTTTTGGGTATATATTTTTATTTTTGAAATTTACCAGTGGCTGATGCATTTTCCACCTCGGCTTATACTTGAGTCACTAAGTTTTCCCAATTTTTTAAGGGTAAAAATTAAGGGGGAGTCGGCTTATACTCAAGTATATAGGTACAATAAAAACTGCCATGACAGGGGCTGGAGAGATAGCATGGAGGTAAGGTGTTTGCCTTTCATGCAGAAGGAAGGTGGTTTGAATCCCGGTATCCCATATGGTCCCCCGTGCCTGCTAGGGGCGATTTCTGAGAATAGAGCCAGGAGTAACCCCTGAGCACTGCTGGGTGTAACCCAAACAGCAAAAAAAAATACTACTATGAAAATAATAGTGAGAAAGAGGGAGAAATAGTATGCCTGTCCCAAGTATACCAGGGTATAAAGAAGAAGGGAAATGGGAGACATTGGTGGTGGGAAAGTTACACTGGTGAAGGGGAGTAGGCATTTTATGGCTAAAACCCAACTATGAAAATGTTGTAACCATGGTGCTTAAGTAAAGCAATTCTGGAATAAAAGAAAAAAAATAAACAAAATCTATACACCATTTAGCAAGACTCACAAAGCAACAGAAAGAAAAGCTTAAACTGAATCATAATGAAAAAGGGAAAGTTACAAGAGATACTAAAAGATTTCAAAGTGTAATCAATGATTATTTTGAGAATCTTTATGCCAGAAAACAAGATAACCCAGAAAATTTGGACAAATTTTGAACTCATATAACCTCCCAAATTTGAAGTTGGACTGGAAAAAGTGAACAGACCTATTACTACTGAAGAAAATGAAAGGGTAATCAAAAGACTTTCCAAAAACAAAAGCCCAGACCTATATGAATCTTCTTGAGAAATTATTCACAAGGACTCAGTAGATAAGGTGCCACTATCTAAGATATACAAGGCACTAATAAAACTTAGCAAGAAAAAAATCTAACTTTATGCAAGAAATGAACAGGCATTTTCTCAAAGAAGAAATACAGATGGCCAAATGACACATGAAAAAATTCTCCACATCAGTAATCATCAGGGAGATGCAAAACAACTATGAGATATCATCTCACATCACAGAGACTGGTACACATCACAAAGAACAAGAACAACTAGTGCTGGTGTGGATGCGGGGATAAAGTGACTCTCATTCACTGTTGGTGGGAATGTCAACTGATCCAGCGTTTTTGAAAAACAATATGGATATTCCTCCCAAAATTAAAAATTGAACTTCTAAATGACCCAGCAATACCACTCCTAGAAGTAGACCCCAGGAACCCAAAATCACAACCCAGAAAGCTCCCTGCATGTATGTTCATCACAGCACTATTAATAATAACCAAATGTTGGAATCAAACCAAGTGCCAGAGAACAGTTAAGTGGATAAAGAAACAGTAAATCTATACAATGAAATGCTATGCAGCTTTAGGAAAAATAAATTCATAAAAATCCACTTATATATGGAAGGATATGGAGAATAGTATAAGTGAAAGTAGTCAGAGGGGGGACAGAGATCTTATGATCACATTCATTCATTTGCCTTGCACGCAGCTGACCGGGGTTTGATCCCCGGCATCCCATATGATCCCTTGAGCCTGCCAGAAGCGATTTCTGAGCACAGTAACCCCTGAGTAGCACTGGATATAGGAAGGAAGGAAGGAAGGAAGGAAGGAAGGAAGGAAGGAAGGAAGGAAGGAAGGAGGGAGGGAGGGAGGGAGGGAGGGGGGAGGGAGGGAGGGAGGGAGGGAGGGAGGGAGGAAGGAAGGAAGGAAGGAAGGAAGGAAGGAAGGAAGGAAGGAAGGAAGGAAGGAAGGAAGGAAGGAAGGAAGGAAGGAAGGAAGGAGGAAGGAAGGAAGGAAGGAAGGAAGGAAGGAAGGAAGGAAGGAAGGAAGGAAGGAAGGAAGGAAGGAAGGAGGAAGGAAGGAAGGAAGGAAGGAAGGAAGGAAGGAAGGAAGGAAGGAAGGAAGGAAGGGAGGGAGGGAGGGAGGGAGGGAGGGAAGGAGGGAGGGAGGGAAGGAGGCAAGGGAGGGAAGGAGGCAAGGGAGGGAAGGAGGGAGGGAGGGAAGGAGGCAAGGGAGGGAGGGAGGGAGGGAGGGAGGGAAGGAGGCAAGGGAGGGAGGCAAGGAGGGAGGGAGGAATGAAACAGTAGAAAAGGAAGGAAGGAAGGAAGGAAGGAAGAAGGAAGGAAGGAAGGAAAGAGAAAGAAAGAAGAAAGAAAGAAAGAAAGAAAGAAAGAAAGAAAGAAAGAAAGAAAGAAAGAAAGAAAGAAAGAAAGAAAGAAAGAAAGAAAGGAAGGAAGGAAGGAAGGAAGGAAGGAAGGAAGGAAGGAAGGAAGGAAGGAAGGAAGAAGGAAGGAAGGAAGGAGGAAGGAAGGAAGGAAGGAAGGAGAGAGAGAGAGAGAGAAAGAAAGAAAGAAAGAAAGAAAGAAAGAAAGAAAGAAAGAAAGAAAGAAAGAAAGAAAGAAAGAAAGAAAGAAAGAAAGAAAGAAAGAAAGAAAGAAAGAAAGAAAGAAAGAAAGAAAGAAAGAAAGAAAGAAAGAAAGAAAGAAAGAAAGAAAGAGAAAGAAGAAAGAAGAAAGAAAGAGGGAGAGGGAGAGGGAGAGAAAGAAAAAGAAAAATAATCAAGTAATGATATTGCAGTAATACGTTTTGTTATGACATAATTTTTATTAAAATAAAAATATAAATTATCTTAGAAAATATATTTAACTGATTTTAATGGAGATATGTTAGCTAAAATATAAACACATGTGCCTCAAAAAAAGAAAAATGTCATAGATATGGTTGGTGGAGAGGAAAACTGGGAACAGTGGAATAATGATGGTGGCAAATGTGCAGTGGTGAAGAGATGATGTTAGAGCATTATATAACTGAAACTTAATCATGAGCAACTTTTAATCTCATAGTGATTCAATTAAAATAAATGTTATATCTCCTGGGGCTGGAGAGAAAGTACATTGGGTACTTGCCTTGCGTGTTTCTGGCCCAGTTCTATTTCTGGCACCCCATCTGGCTTCCCTCAGTTATACTAGAAATGATCCCTGAGTACAGAGCTAGAAGCAAGTCCTGAGTGCAGCTACATATGACCCTCCAAAAAGAAAAATCTCCTAAGATTCCCTGAAATCATGAGAAAATACCTGAGTTACAGATACTTCAAAATACCTCCTACTAATCCTCTTGATTAATCTGTATGTAACCAATGTAAGTCATTTAAAAGACACTTTTAAATATTGTACTCAGAGAGATAGAATGAGGTGCTAACCTTGCATATGATCAACCCTGGTTTGATCCTCAGTACTATTTGGTCCCCTGATCATCCAGGTTTAGAGTTTTAGAGTCCCCCAAACACCTGATAGTCAGGGTATTCCTGGGCACTACAAGGCCTGAGGAACATCATAATCATTGAGCTGCTGGCCTAGCTGACTATGAGGGCTCATGAAGCTAGAAGACTTCTGAGCACCTCTTAGGAACCCTCTGAAATATTATACTAATAGAATACATCATGGAATACATATGTAGCTGTTATTATTCTATTTACTATTGTAGCATAAAATAGTAAACAGCATAGTAGATTTTTGTCCATTTTTTTGGAGGAGTGGATATTTCCAGCAAAACTAGGAGCTACTCCTTCCTAGTAGTACTAGGGAACTGTGTAGTTCCAGGTCACCTTCATGTAAAATTTGTTTTGCTATATTCAGCTATCACTCTAGCCCAGTCATGGAATTTTTTAAAAATAAAGTATTACAATGAAGTACTAATTCTTGGTAGTGATGGTTTTAAAGTACTAGATTTTAGTTATATAGAAAGAGTAATAAAGACTAATCTAAACTTTTTACTAACTTGAATGTTGTCTGTTGAATGTTGTATGATTTCATCCTGTACTAACCGCAACCCTATAACTTAGATATTATGACTATATGTCAAATGACAAAACCTGAGAATAAAGAGAACTGAAAGATTATATAATATGAGACATTAAGTCCAAATCTACCACTTTATGACAAATCTATCACTGAACTAGAGTAATAAACACTAATATTTCTAATATCTATAAATAATTTATTAATTACAGTTCTACTAACATATCTTTATTTTGTTCTCATATATGTAAAGTACTTAATGTTATACTAATGAATATATCACTGGACTCTAATATATCTTTTGTTCATTTGTTTTTCTGTGTGGGCCACACCTGGCGATGCTCAGGGGTTACTCCTAGCTATGCCCTCAGAAATCAATCCTGGCTTGGGGGACCATCTGGGATGCTGGGGATCAAACTGAGGTCCATCTTGAATCAGCCACGTGCAAGGCAAATGCCCTACCACTGTGCTATTGCTCCGGTCCCCTAACATATTTTTGAGCTTTTTTATTTAAACATCATGGTTACAAGGTTCATATTACACAGCCTTTTTTCCACAGAGTTGTTCATGATTGAGTTACAGTCATACAATGTACAACAACCTTCACCAGTGCTCATTTCCCACCACCAAAGTAAACAATTTCTCTCACAATTTCTTCCCTCCCACCCACCCTCCCCTGCCTGCCTCTGGGAAGGCATCTTCTCGCTCTCTCTTTCTCTCTCTCTTTCTCTCCCTCTTTCTCTCACTAGCTCTCTCTCCTTTATTGACACTGTAATTTGCACAACTTTTGGGGGGGGTTTGGGGCCACACCCATTTGATGCTCAGGGGTTACTCCTGGCTAAGCACTCAGAAATTGCCCCTGGCTGGAGGGACAATATGGGATGCCTGGGGAATCGAACCGTGGTCCTTCCTTGGCTAGCGCTTGCAAGGCAGAGACACCTTACCTCTAGCGCCACCTCACCGGCCCCAATTTGCACTACTTCTAACATATCTTTTTTTCTCTCCTCCTCCTCCTCCCTAACATATCTTTTTAACTTTCACAACTGCTACAAGTTTCACAGGATATGTTATTAAAATCTCAGATATTAATGAGTAAAGTGAAGTACAGAGAGAAACTAAAATTCAGCATTTGGTTTTGGAAAATCAAAGTGTTTGTTTTGGGGCTATAGCTGGCTGCACTCAGGGTTATTCCTGGCTCTGCACTCAGAAATCACTCCTGGTAGGTTTGGAGGAACATATGGGATGCTGGGGATCAAACCTGGGTCAGACACATGCAAGGCAAACACCCTACCTACTGTGCTATAGCTCTGGCTCTGAAAAAATCAAAGTTCTAATGAACTTATTCTCCTGAGCATGGACAGGAGTACCCCTTTGCACATCACCAGGTGTGGCCCCAAAACAAAAAAAGTGCAAAAGTTATTCTTATTCCTATATCTTCCATTCCACTCAAAGACTATTGGACTTACTTTATAATTCATTGCTTACACAAAAGAGGTACAAACTTTTATATAAATAAAGAGTAGTTACAAACCACTTACATTGAAATAGGTTTTTACAATCTCAAAATTCAGAAATCCAATGACAATCCAAACCAGGAGGGTAGCAATGGAAACAAAAACAATAAAAGGAACAAAGTAGCCACTGAGTTTATCTGCAAACTGCTGTATTGGAGCCTGGAATGAAAAAATAAAGTAATAGGTATATTAAACTCTTTTTAATAAATACATATTTGGCACTGAGGAAAGAAAACCTTTTAATAACATTTCAATAACATCAATTCAACTAAAATTCGTCAAAGAACAAAATCAAATCAATATCAAAAATTTTACTCAGTTGGACTCCAAAGAAAGTTTTAATTTCTCCCAGAAACTGTTGTTACCTTTGATGTTTGTGCCTCCTCCACAAGTTTGACAATTTGAGAAAGGGTTGTATCAGCTCCAACATGGGTTGCACAGATAAGTAGTGACCCATTCTGGTTAATAGAACCAGCAATAACTGTGCTCCCAACTTTCTTAGCCACAGGCATGGCCTCTCCTGTAAAAGGAGTACAAAGATATTGGAGACAAACAAACACTATCTTGAAATTCACTGATTTTAGTAATTGTCAAAAATATCTAGAAAGAAGATTCTTTATGAGATAGAATCTGGATAATTGTCTAAGAGAAAGTTGCCCTACTTTTTTCCCTTATCCCAGTTTTAGGTTAAATTCAGTGCTACATATCATAAACTTGAAAGACATAAAATGTTGTCTCTTACTGGAAATTACTATTTCTTATCCATCCTATTCCAAGATCATTTGTTTTCAACCTGTTCCCAAAGTATATTTAGCAAGGTGGAAGGGAGTTATATTTTTTGTTGTTTTTTTGGGGGAGGGGCCACACCCAGCAGTGCTCAGGGGTTACTCCTGGTTCTACGCTCAGAAATTGCTCCTGGCAGGCTCAGGGGACCGTATGGGATGCCAGGAATTGAACCCAGGTCTGTCCTGGGTTTGCCACATGCAAGGCAAATGCTCTAAAGCTGTGCTATCTCTCCAGCCCCTGGAAGGAAGTTTAAATGGGATAACAACTAGTGTGTGGGGGGAATAGGGGAAGTAGATCAGGAGTCAATGACACATAAGAGCATCATATGTCCCCCCATCACCACTGTGAATAGCTCTGGAGGTCCCAAGAACCAATGGGGTAGCCAGTTAGCCTCCAACACCACAAGACCTGAGAAGTACAACACTGCTGAATTGTATCATTGAACCATCCAGCCTGGTTGGCCAAGTGTTGCCAGGAGTGGTGCCCAGGTTCCTAAGCACTGTTTGAGAGTGTTCCCCCACCAAAAAAAATAACAAGTAGAACATGTAGTATTTCCACTCCAATTTATTGGACCACGGATAGTGACACTAAATATACCACAATATATGTGACAGTCTTCTAGAACTAAGAATGATCATATTGAAATTGGCAATAGCATACCTATCAGACACTGAGTCATAAATTATTTCTATAAGGGTCATAATTCTGTAATAGGATAGTCCTGAAGGTTGAGGTAGCAAAAGTGTTATGTGGTTGTGTCCTACAATGACTTTAGATAATTAATGATTACAATGTCTAATGATTACAATGACAATGACTAAGATATCTAAAATATTCTTAGAGCAGACTTTGATATGGAATACTAGTATAGTCTTTAATGCATAAAGATAAAAAATAAAAGGTAATTGTCTAGGAAAATTTGTCAAAACTATTGAACTCTAGTAAAAAGAGGTCATTTAATTTAGTTTTTTTCATATAATCCATATTTGGCAATGCCTATGGTAGCCCACTCCTGGTAAGGTGCTCAGGGGTCATTCTTAGCAGTACTGGGGGAAAATGTAATACTGGAGATTAAACCTAGAGATACAGCAAGCAAAGGACATGCTCCATTTTATGATAGCAATTTTAGCTATCATCCAGCCACTGCTTAACTTAATTTTTTAATTTAGGGAATGTATAAGCATAAGATTACATGTTTCCTGTTTTGCTTTATTTAGTCTTGAGAGCTGTATCCAGTAGTGCTAATGGGCTACTTATTCCCAGGTAAATGCTGAAGAGTCACACCGGTGGATCAAATAGGGATCAAACTGGGATCAGCCACATGCAAAGCAAGCACCTCAATCTCCTGTCCCTAAGACTATATTTTAGTAATTAATAGGCCTTAGGAACTGACTTAATATAGTCCTTTTTTTGGTAATACAAGGTAGCTTTTATTGCATAAAACTTTCTTAGAAAGATGTGAGAGGAAAGAGGAAGAATGGATTCAAGAGAAAACAAGGACTTCTCCAGAGTGAGAGATGCAAGCAAGTAAAGAAACACAAGACAAGCAAGTGAGATATGTGTTCAAGGAAAAACATGGGCTTGAAGAGAAAGACTTTAAAATAACATTTCTTCACTCATTAACTCATTCAATAATTTCTACAAAAAGTATTTTATCTTTCATGGCTATGCTTCATTAACTTCACATTCATTTCACTTTCTTATTATAATGCTCTGAAAGAACATACCTGTGATAAGTGACTCATCAACCATAGAATGCCCTTCAATAACACGACCATCCACTGGAAATTTTCCTCCTGGAACCACTTTAACAATATCTCCACGTTGTACAAGTTCCACATCCACTTGTTCTTCACTGAATGAGATAACATAAAAAGTATCATGTGGGTCATCATGTGGTGAGACGGTTGCACTGGCGAAGGGGGAAGTGTTCTTTTTTATAACTAAAACCCAACTACAAACATGTTTGTAATCATGGTGTTTAAAAATATATTATATTGGGGCCGGAAAGATAGCATGGAGATAAGGCGTTTGCCTTGCATGCAGCAGGATGGTGGTTCGAATCCCAGCATCCCATATGGTCCCCTGAGACTGCCGGGGGCGATTTCTGAGCAAAGAGCCAGGAATAGCCCCTGAGCGCTACTGAGTGTGAACCAAAAACCAAAAAAAAAAAGATATTATAAAAAAGTATTATGTGAGGAAGCATCATAGCAATATGATTCTCACCCTAATCTTTTCATGTAAATGTTTTAGTTTGTATCAAGCTGTGGCTCCATAAGTACTACAAATGAAAGCTAGAGCCAATATTTAAACTAGTAACTATAATTTAGGCCTATTCGGTTGGGGAAATGCTCAGTTCCTAATACAAATAGGCAATCTAAATACTTGCTGAATTGAGTGAATAAACATAAATCTCAGAAAATATTATAATCGCAGACAAAAAGATGGTACAGTACATGGAGCACTTGCATTTCATGTGGTTGGCACGGTGTCAATTCCCAGTAGCTCATATGGTTCCCCAAGAAATACCAGGAATGATCTCTGAGTGGAGAGCCAGAAATAAGCTCTGAGTACCTCCAGGTGTGAACCCCCCAAAATTTTTATTTTGTTTTGAGTCAATACCTGGAGGTGCACAGGGGTTACTTCTGGTTCTGTGCTCAGAAATCACTCCTGACAGGCTCTGGGGTCCACTTGAAATGCTGGGGATTGAACTTGGGTTGGCCGCATGCAAGGCAAATGCCGTACCCACTGTGCTATCACTCTGGTCCCTAACAAAATAATATTTATAAATAATATTTAAGCAAATCTTTTTATGATTATACAAAAGAGAAATGGCTCATCATACCATTAGCTCTAAATTAGAGCATATAAGTTATAAACTCTCCAGAATTATAAGCAAGCTCAATGACACCATAAGGAAGAAGAAAGACAAATAGATTGTGGAATGCTCTAAGGTCAGAGTCAATTGACAAATGCTTCTTTAACAAGAAAACTGTATGGAGAGGGAGGAGGAAGATGAAAAGTCTATTAAAAATGAGTCAGATAGCCAGAAGGATAGCTCAATGGGTTAGAACACATACTTTGCATACAGGAAGCCTGGGTACAAACCCCAGTAACACATGACTCCCCACATATCACTAAAAACAACACCCAAGCACAGAGCTGGAAGTATCCCCTGAGCACCACCAGGTATGGCCTTAAAATGGAAATAAAAAAGCATGTCAATCAAATACAATACCCTATGGAAATCAGTTGAATTTTATTTCAAGCAAAGAAACAAACATTTGTGACCGAAAAGAAATGTGAATATGGGGCTGGAGAGATAGCACAGCAATAGGGCATTTGCCTCGCATGCAGCAGATTCGAACAGACAGTGGTTCGAATCCCGGCATCCCATATGGTCCCCTGTGCCTGCCAGGATCGACTTCTGAGAGCAGACCCAGGAGTAACCCTTGAGCGCCACCGGGTGTGATCCAAAAACAAAAACAAAAAAATGTGAATATGAACTGCATATTAGATGATACTCTGATTATTTATTTGTCAGATACTATATAGTACTGCCATTATTTAATAATATATTTTTAAGCTCAGAGAGCTTGCTCAATGAATTGGAGCATGTGCTTTATTTACATTAAGGAGGCTTGGGCTTGTTCCTCAGCATGGAACAGTTCCCAAAGTACAAAAATGGGAGTAGTCCCTAAGCACCACGTCATATAGCCAATCCCCTAAACAAATTATATGTTACAGAAATATTTATCATAAAATGACTGTATTTACTTTAACATATTACTGCAACAAGAGGGAAAAAGCATGGGTGAGGTAAAGTGTGACATGTCAATAATTTTTAAAAGTGGGAGACAAAATTAATTTTACTCTACCTCTGTGTATAACTGAATTTTTATAATAAATTAAAGTGATTCCATTGGCCTCTCTGAATATAAGGAGGAAAAGGGAAAAGGAGGAAATAAATCGAGGGGAAAAAGATAGATGGGAAGTAACAGAAAACAGGGGTCTCTGGGATTTGAGCACATTGTTGGTATAAAGGATTCATATAGTAAAATATCCAAACTAGAGTACACAACATAGAAAACATCAAAACTTCAACAACCAAACATAAAAATGTGACTATAAGGTTGTAGGCTGGGTGTGGGTGTGGGTGTGAGTGAGAACTTTAGAACCCTGGTAGAAGAAAGAAGACACCAATGATAGGATTGGTGCTGGAACATAGTATGCGTACAACTCAACTTTGTAAATCATGAGGCTTTAATAAAATCTTTTAAAAAGAAGTTAATATAAGAGAAGAGGCATAGTGAAGATAAATACCTCAAAAGGGTATTATCAGAGTCAAGTGTTACAATAGTTGCTTCGGTTGCTTGTAGTGAAATTAATTTGGCCAGAGCCTCTGATGTTTTTCCCTATAAATGAAAACAAATACATTAACAATACCAAGAAGTAAAAGCTTAAGTTTTACTCAAAATATAAAGTCTAAAATTTATATAAATGACAGCTTTAGGAAAATTAATTAGCTCAAATCAGAAAACATTTCACCCAAAACATATAAGTACACAAAATCTATAATCAAATATTGTACATGCAAGAGATCCAAATTTGATCACTAGCACTGCAAGGTCTTCTAAGCACTGCCAGAAATTTTCTCTAAGCACTGTGCAGGAGTAGCCCCTGAGCACCACCAAGTATGCCCCAAACAAATATAAAGATATATGTAATTAGTTGAAATATATTTTTAAATAATATTAATTTGTAAGAAAAACATCAAGAGCCCAGCAATACACAGGCAACGGATTTGAACAGGTCACTCAATTAAGAAAATATAAATAACTAAGATATGAGAGGAATTTTATCTCTACTATTTATGGGAGAAATGAAATTAAGGTAATTGCATATCCCTAATGCTTACTTTTTCAGCAATAATTTAGTTGGGAGTCAATACTGATTAAGTTGTAGTAAT
Organism: Suncus etruscus; assembly: GCF_024139225.1. Taxonomy (NCBI): domain Eukaryota; kingdom Metazoa; phylum Chordata; class Mammalia; order Eulipotyphla; family Soricidae; genus Suncus; species Suncus etruscus. Next base: position 66,009,617 of record NC_064868.1, on the reverse strand, counting down.
ATACTTTTTTACATATTGTTTTACAAATTGTTACATATATATGTGTACATATACATACAGCATGATTCATAGAAAGATTTATGCCTTTTAATTATATACTTCCTAATTTCCTAAGATATAAGTTCAGTAGAAATGACATTAGCATCACAGAGCCTCCTGAGTATAAACAAAGGAAGGTCCTGGTCCCTAAAAGCTGGTAGTATGGTACCCATGCACCACCACCACCACCACCACCATCACAACAACAAAAAACCCAGAAAACTACTACTAAGCATGAATATGGTTTTGCTTGTTTGGGGGCCAAACCCAGTAAAGCTCAGGGAATACTTCTGGCTCTTCACTTAGAAATCATGTCTGTGGGCCCGGAGAGATAGCACAGCGGCGTTTGCCTTGCAAGCAGCCGATCCGGGACCAAAGGTGGTTGGTTCGAATCCCGGTGTCCCATATGGTCCCCCGTGCCTGCCAGGAGCTATTTCTGAGCAGACAGCCAGGAGTAACCCCTAAGCACCGCCGGGTGTGGCCCAAAAACAAAACAAACAGAAATCATGTCTGTGGGGCCGGAGCAATAACACAGCGGTAGGTCATTTGCCTCACACGTGGCTGTCCAGGACAGACCTGGGTTCGATCCCTGGCTTCCCATATGGTCCCCCTAGCCAGGAGTGATTTCTGAGTGCATAGCCAGGAGTAACCTCTGAGCATCACCGGGTGTGGCCCAAAAACTAAAGAAAAATCATTCTTAGCTGTGTTCAGGAGACCATACGGGATATTGGGAATCAAACCCAGGTTAGCTGCATCAAGGCAAGTACCTTATCCACTGTACTATTTGCCGGGCCCCTAAGAATGAATATGTATGATGCAAATTTATCTAAAACTTAAACTAAGGAAGGATCTAAAAACATACTAGGATGATTTAGTAAATTATAAAAAATTTGATAAATCATAATATAGTTATCTGACTAAGTATTATTTAGAACAATGTTATCAAGAATTATGCAAATGGGGGCATCTATACAATGCTACATGTATAATGTATTATATATAAATATGTCATATCAGATATCACTGTAAAATAGATATATGTTTAAAATGATAAAGTAGTCCCATTATAACATCAGACTAAGGGTAGATTTTTCTATTGTTATTATAAACCTCATCTTCGTACTCATTTTTCCACTTATAACATAATATGCATTAAACAAGTGCTTCTTAAATGCCTCTGTTAAAATAAACAGACACATTGCACTCTCTACATAGAGAAATGTCCTTCAACTTTGGAAATTTTCTATAGATGTATTGAACTTCAAGTATTGTGATAACAAAAATGCTTCTTTCTGGGTCCAGAGTGATAATATAGTGGGTAGGGTACTTAAATGCCTTGCATGTGGCTGATCCGGGTTCAACACCTGGTACCCCAAATGGTCCCAATAGACCTGCCAAGAGTAATCCCTGAGCACTACTGGGTATGGTCAAAAATTTTTAAAAAGACTTCTTTCGGGCCCGGTGAGATAGCACAGCGGCGTTTGCCTTGCAAGCAGCCGATCCAGGACCTAAGGTGGCTGGTTCGAATCCCGGTGTCCCATATGGTCCCCTGTGCCTGCCAGGAGCTATTTCTGAGCAGACAGCCAGGAGTAACCCCTGAGCACTGCCAGGTGTGGCCCAAAAATAAAAAAAAAAGACTTCTTTCATCAAATGGCTAAACATTGATCAATGCTTATTTCCAATAATTGGTCTGTAGTGATTTATCTACCCAAGATCACCCTTTTGTACTTTACCTTTGCAATGTGTTCTAGCCAACGGCCTAGTGCAATAAACACAAATAACATAGGAGGTGTATCAAAGAAAGTAATAGGGTTCACTTTGGCTCTCTCATAAACTGCTACCAGAAGAATAACCAACGAGTAGGAAAAGGCGATAGTGGTTGCAAGCACAATCAGTACATCCATATTCGCAGTTTTATGCTTCAGTGCTTTGTAGGCCTGAATGTAGAAGTACCAGCCTCCAAAAAACTGTAATACAGGAACAATAATCATTGCTTTTGTAAAAATGCTGAGTCACATATTTCAAACACTAAAATAAAGTATCAGTTTTCATTTCCATGGGCTGATCCAGGTCTTCTTAAACTTCTTTCATTCGAAATCCCTTTTCACCCAAGAAAAGTCATACAAATAAACACTGCCAGAACACCTTGAAATCATTGAGCAGTTGATTTTGAAACCTTGTACTGTTGTCAAATTTTATGATACCCATATTTAGTTATGACACCCATATTTAGTTATGACATTGGATTGCACAAGTTTAGGAAGTTAAAATCTATCCATAAAGTACAATGAGAGATTTTAAGGAAGTTAAAATCTATCCATAAAGTACAATGAGAGATTTTAAACGTAAGTAATAGTCTCAGGGCCGGAGCTGTGGCGCAGCGGTAGGGTGTTTGCCTTGCACATGGCTGACCTTTGACAGACCTTGGTTCAATCCCTTGGTGGCCATATGGTCGCCCAAGCCAAGAGCAATTTCTGAGTGCATAGCCAAAAGTAACCCCTGAGCATCACCAAGTATGGCCCAAAAACAAACAAAAAAATAATAGTCTCTGTTTCAGAAGATCTATGGTGTAGGAATTCAAATTGCTTATGAGTTATTGCCAATCACATATTCCATAATATACAAAAAAAATCAGGTAGCTCTTAGATTTTTTTGATACTAACAAAAACTGGAATTAGGAAAATAATCCCATTATTCTGATGATTCCTTAAAAAAAACCCTGTTTTTACCTGAAATGATGATGATCAGTTACTACAAACAGAATGGGTTACAACCATCAAGGACATAGTCAATCAGATAGGTTGCAATCATGGCAATTGTACCTATTATACTATTGCTCCAGGCCTGGGATCCTTTTTGATCACAGCAGCTATGTTATGTGGAAATTACTGCAGTTTCATCAAGGGTCACTTGACAAGAATTTCTTACGTAAAATGTCCTTTCTAAAACTCAGTCTAAGTGGTATATATATATATAAAACAAGCTGTTGGAGCTGTTGAATATTTTCACAAGTAAACATAATTGAAGAGATTATTTTTATTAATTAATATAGGAAAATAAGATGTATTTAAAATCACCAACTAGATGAAAGAAAAATAAATAATATTTAGATGAAGAATACTTTAGAAGGAAGTATTTTAAAGTAAAAGTATCTCAAAAAAGGTCTGAAACATACATAAATAAATTTAAGCATTGAACAAAATAAAAACTATACTTAAATATAACAATTATCATATAGAGGCCTGGTTTAAAATCCCAGCACCACTTGATACTAAGCACTACTAAGAGCAGTCCCCAAGCACAGAGCTGGTAGTAGACACTGAGCACAACAGGATGTGGCCCTCAAACTAATTATAATAATTATATAATAAAAACATGATATTATGTTTGATATGATTGATATAATTAATTTTAATATCTTTCAAGTTACATACAATAACAGATCTAACTACTAAACCCAAAACATTTGAACTCTTGTGTTCTGATTTTTCAATAATTAATATACTCGAGGATTAAAAGGAATACTTGAGCGACTCAGCTAAAGAATTCCACAAAGAATCCTGCATGCAATGATCAAATTTCTGACTAAAGACTTGTTTGAGGGCCAGAGAGATAACACAGTGGTAAGGCTTTTGCCTTCCACGCAGCCGATCCAGGGCAGACAGTGGTTCGAATCCTGGCATCCCATATGGTCCCTCAAGCCTGCCAGGAGTGATTTTTGAGTGCAGAGCCAGGAGTAACCCCTGAGTATCACCAGGTATGACCCAAAACCAAAACCAACCAAACAAAAAAAAAACTTGTTTAAAACTGAAAGTAGCGTTGCTTGCCACTTTTTTTACTATTTCTTCACTATTAACAAGTAATCTTATAACATTTCACTTGCCTGTACAGGAACACATAATAAAAATGAGAGTAAATTCATAATGGACAATCCTGGAAGGATCTGAAGCTCTAGGAACATAGAAGAATGAGCGTTGACCATTTCCTCTTGACTCATGTTCTGATTATGGTGAAAATTTGAAAGGTGGTGATCCATAACCATCATATATATCATTAGCCCCATTACAGGAATACAGAAAAATAGGCTCACAAGAAAGGAACGTCTCCACCTTACATAGAAAAGAAAAATAATTTTAATAAGTAGTTAACTGTTACAAATTTTAAATACTATAAATAAATTAAATTGTGACTATTCCACCCAAATAAGGATGACATCGCAAATACAGACATATAAAGAGGCTGTTAAATTTACAAAGTTTTGGGGCTGGAGCGGTGGTGCAGCAGTAGCGTGTTTGCCTTGTACACTGCTGACTAAGGACGATCCCCCAGCATCCCATATGGTCTCCCAAGCCACGAGCAATTTCTGAGCACAGAGCCAGGAGTAACCCCTGAGTGTTTTGGGGTATGGCCCAAAAACCAAAAACAATTTTTTTTCTTACAAAGTTTTGCCTCTCCTTAAGTACTTACTGTTGTATTTCTCGTTTATGGTCTAGGTGACTTGCTGATCGATCCTTCTTGACCAAAGCAGCTTCAAAACCTAAGCTCTAAGAAATTCATGAGAAAATATTTTCACTGAATATAAAAATGTTATATAGACAAATTCTAGGCCATGGAATTAACAGTGAAGAGAATTTAATTCAACTACTGAATGTGAGTCTCTCTTTAGAATACACTTATGTTTCCTGCTCTTCCTCTGCTCTTCCTTACCTCTGTTGTAATTTTTCATCAATCACACAACTATTTCCTCAGTTCTATTAAGGTTTACTCTACTGCTTTCAAATTAATGATTAAATCAACTGTAGCTATCCTCAGTAAAATATATTATTAGATTAAGGGGCCGGAGAGATAGCATGGAGGTAAGGTGTTTGCCTTTCATGCAGGAGGTCATCGGTTTGAATCCCGGCGCCCCATATGGTCCCCCGTGCCTGCCAGGAGCAATTTCTGAGCCTGGAGCCAGGAATAACCTCTGAGCACTGCCGGGTGTGACCCAAAAACCACAAAAAAAAAAAAAAAAAATATATTATTAGATTAAAAAACAAACTCCCATAAGTAATTTTAGTTTAAAAAAGGTGAGACTGTTCCTTTGTCAGGCTAACCAAGTATTTGATAACATAATAAAAATAATTCAACAGAAAAAACATAACTCATACTTGAGACAAATATCATCTACTAATACTGCTGCATATTAATTTTTGAACAACTTTTCTAATGTTGAAACACTTCTGGTAATGCTCATGGGATCATGAGGTGCTGAGGATTAAGTTAGAGTATCTGGCATGCAAAGTACATATTCTAGCCCTTTAAGCTATCTTACCAATCCTTAATGAGCTATTTTTACATGGATAAATGTACCTATCCATTTATCCCATAAACAAGAACAAAATGCTAAAATCAAATCTAGCACCATTTTAAATATATTATTCAAATAAAAATTCAAAGATTGCATATGCAATCCTTATTCTTGCTCTAGAAATAACGAATGCAAAAAATCAATAATAAAATATAAAAAGAAAAATACACCAAATTGAGTCATCTGGCATAAACACCAACGTGTACACAAACTATATTTTCAATTGCAGGGGAAATTTTCAAGTGTAAGAAAAATATAATATTGTTGACAAATTTCAACTGCTGGAGAAATTAATATTACTGGGCCAGAGTGATAGCATAGCACTAGGGCATTTACCTGCAAGCGGCCGACCCAGGACATACCTAGGTTCAATCCCCGACATCCCATATGGTCCCACAAGCCTGCCACGAGTGATTTCTGAGCATAGAGCCAGAAGTAACCCCTAGCACTACCAGGTATAGACCAAAACCAAACTAAAACAAACAAAAAGAGTTCAAGCTTTACAATCTTGATAACTGGAACATAACAGGTACTCATTTTACAAAGATGTTTGTTAATGTTATGTTTTTCTAGACTAATAGGATGTTTCCTTACCAAATAATAAGCTTAATTCATTAGAATAATCTTTTAATGATCATTACCAAAAACTGAAACACACTACACTTTTAAAGCATTTTCACAAGTTTATGTTACAATCTGTACCCAGAGTACAGTGACTAGGGCATTTGCCTCGCATGTGCTGACCCAAGTTCAATACCTAATGGACACTCAAAATGATCAGGAGTGATCTCTGAGTTCAGAGTCAGGTTTAAGCCTTGAACACTACTGGGTGTGGTCCCATAAAAAGTTAATATTTAGGGGCCAGAGCAATAGCACAACATTTGTCTTTCATGCAGTAGACCCAAGTTCAATCCCAGACATTGCATATGGTTTCCTGAGCCTGCCAGGAATAATTTCTGAGTGCAGAGCCAGGAGTAACCCAGAGCAGCAACAGGTGTGGCCCAGAAACAAAAATAATTATAATTTATTGAACAAGAAACTAATTTCTCATTAAGAAAAGAGTTTGTTTTGTCTTTGAAATTTCTTTTTTTTTTTTTTTGTGGTTTTTGGGTCACACCCGGCAGTGCTCAGGGGTATTTCCTGGCTCCATGATCAGAAATTGCTCCTGGCATGCACGGGGGACCATATGGGACGCTGGGATTCGAACCGATGACCTTCTGCATGAAAGGTAAATGCCTTACCTCCATGCTATCTCTCCGGCCCCTCTTTGAAATTTCTTAATCTTTTTTTTGGGGCCACACACAGCGTTGCTCAGGGGTTACTCCTGGCTGTCTGCTCAGAAATAGCTCCTGGCAGGCACAGGGGACCATATGGGACACCGGGATTTGAGCCAACCACCTTTGGTCCTGGATCAGCTGCTTGCAAGGCAAATGCCCCTGTGCTATCTCTTCGGGCCCTGAAATTTCTTAATCTTTAAAATATGCTATTTTCTTAAACCTATTCAACTTAATCAGGAGACTTAAATTTTTGATTAACATGAATTAACATAAATTATAATACAATCTATTTTCTAAATAATGATGTATGTTATCAATTACAAATCACACCTGACTTAATAGTGTTATTATGGGGCATTTTGGTGGTGGTATAGTCTAGTAATTATATACAAAAACTATAAACACTATTGTAAATATGTTGCCTAAACTACAATAACTTTTTAAATATAAAGTTTTGAAATGCAATAACATATATAACTCATTTTAATAGGACATGTTATACAATAAGTAAATTCTAGTGAACACCCCTCCCCAATAGTGTGATTGCTCCTTACTTAACTGTTCCAAATAAAGACCAAAGAAAAAAAGCCAAGGCTTTTTAATGACATTTTTGCAAGGAGGGTAACTCCCATGTGTTCAGGGGACCATGTAGTGCCTAGATCAAACCCAGGATTCCAAAATGCAAAGGGTATGTTTTTGAGACATCTCCCAGGCCCCATAAATGAAGTTGATAAACAACATTGTCTGGAATAAAGAAAGCGGTCAAATAATTTTTCCATTATCTCTATTTGATACAAACCAGAAATGCTGACTGGATAGGTTAGAAAACAAAAATAACAAGTCTTGGAACTTACTTCAATTGTATGGATAATATCTCTGGGACCAATAATTTCTGGATCATATTTAATATGTGCTTTGTTGGTTGCCAGAGCCACAGAGCAGTAGAAGATTCCTCTCTGTTTCGTAAGGGTAGACTCTATTTTATGGACACAGGAAGCACATGTCATTCCTCTGACCTGTTGAAGAACAAAGGTCTTTTTATTTAGAAATAAACCTTTTCCTTTATTAAAATTAACTGTGTTTTAAGTCTTTAACACACAACTAACACACAAGACCATAAGAGACAGGATCTACACAGGATTTACAGAAATATGCTTTAGATATAATAACTGGAACACTTTTTATATCACACTGAGTGACAATATGGTCCCAGCTATATTAAGTTAATGTTTATTAAACATTTACTTCAACCATATCTCCTTAGAGACTGGATCTAATATCTATCATTGTTTCTAGTATTCAATACCTTGATTCTCTCTATTTTTATCCTGTTACAAAATAGACATTTTATATTATATTTAGTGAAAGTTAATGTATGACCAGTTTTCTACCTTTGTACAGCTAAATGTGTTTACCCCTTGTCTTGAGTAATGTTATATTTAGTTTGATATTATATTCTAAATTGATGAGCAGAAATTATTCGAATGAGTGAGCTCAGCTAATCCTAATAAAACTATAAAAAAAAGTTTCACACACAAAAAATAAAAGTCTCTGAAATGTAACCAATGTGTATTCAACAAATGAAATATTGACGAATTTGTACAGAGATATATCTTTAATAATGCAGTAAAAAAAAAACCTCTAAATGTACTCTCCTCCTTAACTGAAAATCAGAAAATGACAGAATAGGAGTCAGAGCCTGTTCAAATGACAATACAAGTAGAATGCTTGCCTTACATGTGGCCAACTTGGGTTTGATCCCTAGTACCACATATGGTCCTATGAGCCCCATCAGAAGTGATCTCTGGGTATAGAGCTAGAAGTAAGCCCTGAGTACATCCAGGTGTGGTCCAAAAACAAAGAAACGAACAAAAACTAAACAGGAAATTTTCATTGCCAATATGGCAATGTAGGGACAACGTGTTTGAATTCTCCTGCCAACATTGCAAAAATCTATCTCAAAACTTGGATTAATCACAGTTTAATCATACCCAAAATCATACTGTGCCTGGGATGAGGGAAAGTTCTGGAAAAACTAGATAAAGCCAAAGTAAGTGTAATCAAGTAAAGACAGGCTGTAATTAAATTGGCAAATGATAAAGATAAGAGAATCCTAAAAAGTATAACACTAAAAGCAATAGCACAAACATATATAAAGGAACACTTCCATAAGAATCATAACAGATTTATTAACTGAAACTTTATTAGCCAGAAAGGAATATGTGCTATATTCAGTGTTGAAAGGAAAATACCTTCAATTAGGAATGTGCTAGGCTCTCACTCATGTTTTATGCAGTGATTTTAAAAAGTGCAGAAAACAGTGAAAAACACTCCTGGTGATTAAACTGGCTATGCAAGAAACACCAAAAGATCTTCAACAAAAAGCAAAAAAAAAAAGTCAGGGGCTGGAGTAATAGCCCAACAGTAGAGCATTTGCCTTGAATGCGGCCAACCCAGGATGGACTCATGTTCAGTTCTCAGCATTCCACCTGGTCCCCCATGCTTGACAGGAGCAATTTCTGAGAAAAAGCCAGGAGTAACCCCTGAGTACCACAGGGTGTGGCCCAAAAACAAACAAAAATAATTCTTTCCATTTCTTTAAAGAAAAAAAGTCAGGAGTATTGCTTAAAACACTAAAAGAAAATTGGGAAAGCTATAGTATTTCCCAAAGTGGGTTATAATGCCCACCCTAGAATGCTGAAATCACAGGGTATGGAAGTAACATCAAAATCAATGGGGGACAAGGGGAGAAAGACTTTCTGCTTAGTTACTTAATTATGATAGAGTTCCAGGGGGTCTCTGAGTAACATTTTTTTTCGAAAAAGGAGATGGTAGGTCAAATAAGACTAGGTATCTCCTAACACTAAAGTTTCTTAAGTCTAAACTTGAGATTTACTTGCTTTAGATTTAAATTTAGAATTCTAGTGTAAACTTTAATGTACCTTAAAAACAAAGAACAATTAGAAGATAGAAAAACAGAAAAGTGAAATGAAACAAGAATACTCCAGAAGAAATAGACATCAATTATAAGTGGATAAACTATCAAAACAAAGAAACAAACCACAGAACACCCAGAATTCATAATAAAAAAACAAATGTTTCTTGATACAAATATTACCACTATGGGGCCAGAAGGGTAGTACAATAGATAAGATATCTGCCTTGCACACTGCCACCAACCAAGATTTGATCCCCATCACCACATAGTTCTCTGAGCCCAACCAGGAATGATCCCTGAGAAAAGAGCCAGAATTAAGCTCGGAGCAGTGCCAGGTGTGGCCGTAAGCCAATAAAAAAAATAGAATTAGGGCCCGGAGAGATAGCACAGCGGTGTTTGCCTTGCAAGCAGCCGCTCCAGGACCAAAGGTGGTTGGTTCGAATCCAGGTGTCCCATATAGTCCCGACCCCGTGCCTGCCAGGAACTTTTTCTGAGCAGACAGCCAGGAGTAACCCCTGAGCACTGCCGGGTGTGGCCCAAAAAACAAACAAAAAAAATAGAATTAAATGCACCAAATGGAGAGTTAACTTCCTTCCCTTATCCCTAATCTTAGGAATGACTTTCTGATACAAGACAATAAAGTCTACTCTCATTGATATTAACACAGTACTGAAAGTCCAAGTTACAGCAATTAGATCAGAAAAAGAAAAAAAGAGATATTAAGTGAAAAAGAATCACAACTTCTAGATGACAATATACATAAAAAACCTAAAGACTTAAAAATATTAAAACAGGAAACACAATAAAATGGTAGCCTACAAAGATAATACACAAAAACTTTGCATATTTAAACAATTGAGTTGGATAAAGTTTAAAAAGGAATACCATCTAAGGGCCGGAGAGATAGTATGGAGGTAAGGCGTTTGCCTTTCATGCAAAAGGTTGGTGGTTCGAATCCCGGCGTCCCATATGGTCCCCTGAACCTGCCAGGAGTGATTTCTGAGCATAGAGCCAGGAGTAACCCCTGAGTGCTGCCAAGTGTGACCCCCCCCAAAAAAAAGGAATACCATCTATAATTGCATCTGAATAAATCAAGTATCTAGTAATCAACAGAGAGGTAAAAGTGATCTAGAATAATGTCTCTTATATGGAATATAAATAAACATAATAGTGAAATAATACTCAAATCCAAAGGAAACAAAAAAAACAATGGATATATGAGAAATGGTATTCAGTGGTAAACATGCTACATGAGGCAGCTAAGGATAGGTCAGGGAGGGGAACCATCTATGGTGGAGGGAAGCATTCAACTGGAAGGAGAAGGTAGTAAAATCTATCAGCAATGGTACTGTAAAACATAGTGTGAAAACTTTTACAAAAAAAGCCCCTCCTGCAGAAGCACACTGGTAAATGGGAGGCAAATGAGAGGGGAAGAGGGCATTAGTGGAAAAAAGTGGACACTGGTGAAGGGACTGGTTTTGAAATATTGTATGTCTAAAACCAATCATGAGTGACTTGTAATTTCACAGTGACTAAATTTAAATATATATATAATTTAATAAAGAGGCCAAACACAAACACATTGGAAATTATAAGTCACTATTAAAAAAAGAAGAGCCAGAGCAGCAGAACTGTGTCCAGGAGAAAAAGAAGCCTCAGACCTGGCAATTATGGGACCCAGAAGCCAAGTCTGCAGTGTACAAGACAAAGAACCAGTGGAATGGTTCGTAACAATGGATTTGTCTGTAACAATGGACAAATATCACAGGCTTCCACCATGCTTTGAGAATGAAGATGGAAGCTCCGATGACCCAAAAAGTACCAACAACCTATTTAGCCTCTCATCTAAGGACTTTAGAGAAGAAATATATAGGATGTTCATAGAACTCAAAGAAAGCATGGGGGGCCGGAGAGATAGCATGGAGGTAAGGCATTTGCCTTTCATGCAGAAGGTCATCGGCTCGAATCCCGGCATCCCATATGGTCCCCCGTTGCTGCCAGGAGCAATTTCTGAGCATGGAGCCAGGAGTAACCCCTGAGCACTGGCCGGGTGTGACCCAAAAACCACAAAAAAAAAAGAAAGCATGGAATGAACTGAACATGCCACAAGTAAGAATCAGAGGATCTAAGAGCAGAAATAAGAAAACTTCAAACTGAGGCTGAAAACTTGGCACTCAAAATGAAAATCTCAATGGGAAGTCTATCCAACTGAGTATCAAAGGGTGAAGACAGAAAACATGAGCTGGAAGAAGAAATGTATGATAACAACACACAACAGAAGAGGTTGGAAAAGAGCCTCAAAACAAGTGATCAGACAATGGAAAAGTACTCAAAGGAAGTGAGCAGACAAAAATAGAAGTCTTTGATAAATTCAACAAAACAACGTAAGAATTATTGGAGTTCCAGAGACACAGAAAGAAAAATCCCCTTGGGTCCAGAGAGATAGCACAGAGGTAGGGCATTTGCCTTGCACACAGCTGAACTGAGTTCGACTCCCAGGTTCCCATATGGTCCCCTGAGCCTGCCAGGGGCGATTTCTGAGTGTAGACCAGGAGTAACCTTTGAGTAACATAGGGTGTGACCTCCCTCCCCCAAAAAACAAAAAGGGGGAAGAAAATCCCCATGAAGTATCAACAATAAAGGATATCATTACAGAGAAACTACTAGAGCTAAAGAATGCATGCAAACAAATCCCACATGGCTAAACAGTACCAGCCAAAAGAGAAACTAAGAAAAGAAGCTCAAGACACATCCTAGACACAATGACGAACCCCATAGATAGGGCTGGCACACTGAAAGCACCAAGATTAAAAAAGGAAATTACATTCAATGGTACATCCCTAAGATTTACTACAGATATTTCACAAGAAATCCTCAAGGCTCCAGGGCAGTAGTGACATAAGTGATAAAACTCAATAAAATGAATGCTTCGCCTAGAATATTTCACCCAGCCAGACTCACATTCAAGATTAAAGGACACATATATAGTTTCCAGACAAACAACAGCTCAGAAACTTTACAGACTCAAAACCAGCCTTAAAAGAAAAAATAAAAGGTGGTCTACTTTAAGACAAGACAAACCAACAGACACACCAAAATCCTACACAAAGATGACAATAAATCCCATGACAATTATCTTTCTCAATGTTAATGGACTAAATGCACCAGTTAAGAGACACAGAGTGGCAAAATGGATTAAAAAGCTGATTCCAAAATTCTGCTGCCTATCAGAAACATATCTGAATAGTCAGAACAAACACAGACACAAGCTCAAAGGTTGGAACACAATCATTCAAGCAAACTCCCTTAAAAAGGCTATATTAGCTATCCTAATTTCAGATGACACAAACTTTGGATAGAAAAAAGTTATAAGGGACAAAGATAGACAATTTGTAATAATCAAGTATGTAAAACAGGAAGAAATCTCACTTCTAAACATATATGCACCCAATGAGGGACCAGCACAACATTTAAAATAATTGATGACATATCTAAAGGAAGACATCAATAGCAACACAATAATGGTAGGAGATCTCAACACCATCATGTCAACCTTTGATAGGTCAACTAGGATGAAACCTAACAAGAATTTACTAACTATAAAAGGAGAAATGGAAGAAAATAGCCTAGTTGATATGGCTCTCCAGGCCAGAAAACTGGATACACATTCTTCTCTGATGCACATGGGTCATTCTCCAGCATAGACCACATGGCCCATAAAACATACCTCCATAAAATCAAGAGGATAGAAATTGTATGAAGTAACTTTTCAGATCATAATGCACTAAAATTAGAAGTGAACTACAAAGAGACAGAGAAACACCTAGAAATTAAATAGCTCAGTGCATGAGCGATGGCTCACCAGTGGGGCATTTGCCTTGCACGTAGCTGACCCAGGATGGACCTGGGTTTGATACCCAGTGTCCCATATGGCCCTTCAAGCCAGGAGCAATTTCTGAGTGCATAGCCAGTAGTAACCCCTGAGAATCACCATGTATGCCTCCACAAAAAAAGAAAGAGAAGAAAGAAAGAAAGAAAAGAAAGAAAAAGATAAGAAAGAAAAGAAAAGAAAGAAGAAAGAAAGAAAGAAGAATAGAAAGAAAGAAAGAAAGATAAAGAAAGAAAGAAGAGAAAGAGAAAGGGAGGGAGGAGGGAGGGAGGGAGGGAGGGAGGGGAGGGAGGGAGGGAGGGAGGGAGGGAGGGAGGGGAGGGAGGGAGGGAGGGGGAGGGAGGAGAGAGAGAGAGAGAGAGAGATGAGAGAGAGAAAGAAAGAAAGAAGAAAAGAAAGAAAGAAAGAAAGAAGAAAGAAAGAGAAAGAAAGAAAGAAAGAAGAAAGAAAGAAAGAAAAAGAAAAAGAGAAGAGAAGAGAAGAAAAAGAAAGAAAGAAAGAAAGAAAGAAAGAAGAAAGAAAGAAAGAGAAGAAAGAAAGAGAAAGAAAGAAAGAAAAGAAAGAAAGAAAGAAAGAAAGAAGAAAGAAAGAAAGAAAGAAAGAAAGAAAGAAAGAAAGAAGAAAAGAAAGAAGAAAGAGAAAGAAAAAAGAAAGAAAGAAAGAAAGAAAGAAAGAAAGAAAGAAAGAAAAGAAAGAAGAAAAGAAAGAAGAAAAAGAAGAAAGAAAGAAAGAAAGAAAGAAAAGAAAGAAAGAAAGAAAGAAAGAAGAAGAAAAGAAAGAAAAGAAAGAAAGAAAGAAAGAAAGAAAGAAAGAAAGAAAGAAAGAAAGAAATTAAACAGCTCATTACTGAATAATTCCAAGACGAACTAAAACACAAAATCAAAAGATTACTAGAAACAAATGTAAATGAAGACAGACAATATCAGAATTTTTGGGACACAACAAAAGTGGCACTAAGAGAAAAATTTAGAGTTTTACAAGCACATATCAGGACGAAAGAAGTGGTGAATTTATTTAGAGAAATAACTACATCGTGAACTATCCTAACAATGAGAATGTATGAAGGAAATAGAAAGTCTGTCTAGAGTACAGGCGGGGGTTGGGTGGGGAGGGGGGAGATTTGGGACATTGGTGATGGGAATGTTGCACTGGTGATGGGTGGTGTTCTTTACATGACTAAAACCCAAACACAATCATGTATGTAATCAAGGTGTTTAAATAAAAAAAATATATATGTATATATATATGTATATATATATAAAGATATATATATATATAAAGAAATAATCCAAAAGATCCGTGAAAGTAAACTCTTTGGTTCTTTATAAACAAAATCAATAAACTACTAGCAAAACTCACAAAGAATTGGAGAGATTCTTAATAAACGTAATTCAAAATGAAAATAGAGAGATCACTACATACTACAGAGATTCAAAGAGTATCAGATACTACTTTGAGGAAGTCTATGTCACAAAAAATAAAAACCTGAAAAAAATGGATAAATTCTTGGACTCATATAATGATCCATGCTAAGTTCCAATACTCATTCATGATAAAAACTCTCAACAAGATGAAAATGGAAGGAACTTTTAAATAGTCAAGGCTATTTACCACATGCCCAATTCAAATATTATACTCAAGGGAAACGACTTAAAAGGCTTTCCTCAAATTTGTGGTAGGAATGTTGCACTGGTGAAGGGGGGTGTTCTTTACATGACTGTAATCATACAACTATAATCATATTTGTAATCACGGTGTTTAAATAAAGTTAATTATAAAAAAAGGCTTTCCTCTAAAATCTGGCAAAAGACAAGGCTGCACCCTCTTGCCACTCCTATTTAACATAGTACTGGAAGTAGTTGCCATAATAATTAGGCAATAAAAAGATATCAAGGGCATTCAGATAGGAAAGAAAGAAGTTAAGCTCTCACTATTTGTAGAAGAGATGATACTATATTTAGAAAACCCTAAAGACACTACCAAAGAAAGCATCTAGAAACAGATACATATAGCAAGGGGGCATGCAACAAAATTAACCAACAAATATCAGTGGCCTTTGTATACACAAATAATGAGAAAAAAATGTCCAAAAGTCCCATTCACAATTGTGCCACAGAAATTCAAATACCTTGGAGTCAACATAACTAAAGAGGTGATGCATCTATACAAAGAAAACTACAAAACAATGCTTCAAGAAATAAAAAGTGGGGGCCGGAGACATAGCATGGAGGTAAGGCGTTTGCCTTGTATGCAGAAGGACAGTGGTTCGAATCGTGGCATCCCATATGGTTCCCCCGAGCCTGCCAGGAGTGATTTCTGAGTGTAGAACCAGAAGTAATCCCTGAGTGCTGCGGGGTGTGACCCAAAAACCAAAAAATAAAAAAATAAATAAATAAAAATAGGACACAAGGAAATGAAGACACATACCCAGTTCATGGATTAGGAGGATGAAAATCATCAAAATGGCAATATTCCCCAAAGCATTATGAAGATTTAATTCAATCCCTCTAAGTATTCCCATGATATTCTTCAAAGAAGTGGATCAAACACTCCTGAGGGACTGGAGCAATAGCACAATAGTAGGGCGTTTGCCTTGCATGCAACCAACCCTGGATCAACCCCGGTTTGATTCCCAACATCCCTTATGGTCCCCCAAGCCTGCCAGAAGCGATTTCTGAGTGCAGAGCAGGAGTAGCCCCTGAGCAATATCAGTGTGATCCAAAATTGAAAACAGAACAAAAACAAAACACCCCTGAAATTCATTTGGAAAAACAAATGTGCACAAATAGCTAAAGCAATTCTTAGGAAAAAAGATGGGAGCCATCACTTTCCCCAACTTTTAATTGTATTACAAACCTACAGTCATTAAAACAGCATGGTTTTGGAATAAAGACAGACCCTCAAATCAATGAAATTGACTTGAGTATTCCAAAAATGTTCCCAGACATACAATCAATTAATTTTTGATAAAGGGGCAAGAAATGCAAAATAGAACAAGGGAAGCCTCTTCAACAAGTAGTGTTGAGACAACTGGTCAGTCAAATGCAAAAAAAGCAAAGTTGGACCTCCATCTAACACCATCACAAAGGTCAAATTCAAATGGATTAAAGACCTTTATATCAGACCCTGAACTATAAGAAATATAGAATACATAGGCAAAACACTCCATGACATTGAAACTAAAGGCATCTTCAAAGAGAAAACACCACTGTCCAAACAAGTGGAAGAAGACACAAATAAATGAGACTACCTTAAGTTTAGAAGCTTCTGCACCTCAAAGGATACAGTGACTAAAATACAAAAACCACCCACAAAATGGGAGAAACCATTCACCCAATACCCATCAGATAATGGGCTAATATCTAAGATATAAAAGATTCCAGGGCCAGAGCAATAGCACAAAGGTAGGGCATTTGCCTTGTATACTGCCAACCTGGGACGGACCTGGGTTTGATCTTTAGCATCCCTATGACCCCCCAAATCCTCCAGGAGCAATTTCTGACAGCAGAGTTAGGTGTAATCCCTGAGTCCTGCCAGGTATAGCCCCCCCAAAACAAAACAAAACAAAACAAAACAAAACAAAAAGATATACAAGGTACTAACAGAACTTAGCAATAAAAAGCCCAACTATCTGTATCTGAAAGTGGGGGAAAGAAATGAACAGATACTTTCTCAAAGAAGAAATACAGGTGTTCAAAAGGCACATTACAAAAGATTCCACATAACTAATCCTAAATTGTAAGATTAGCTAATCAAAACAGCAATGAGGTATATCATACCACAGAGACTGGCACACTTCACAAAGAACAAAAACAAAAATAACCAGTGCTGGGGTGGATACAGGAAGAAAGGGAATCTCATTCACTGTTAGTGGGAATGTCATCTAGTCTAGCCTTTCTGAAAAACAGTATGAATATTCCTTTAAAAATCTGGAAATAGGGTTTCCATTTGACCCAGCAATACCTCTCGTAGGTTATGTGCTAAGAACCGAAAAAAATATAAAAATGCCCTTTCTATGTCTATGTTCATCTCAGCCAGAATTTGGAAACTATCCAGGTGCCCAACATGAGACAAGGGCTAAAGAAACCATGGTACATCTTCACAATGGAATACTACGAAGCCATTAGGAAAAATGAAGTCACAGATTTTGCTTATACATGGTGGACAGGGAAACTATTATGATGAATGAAATGAGTTGGAGAAGAGGGATATACACAGAATAATCTCATTCATCTGTGGGATATAAAAAAGACAGTATGGTAATAATATCCAGAGAAAGTAGAGAATATACAGACAAAATATATTAGGAGGACCAATTAACTGTAGAAAGCTTGCCACAAAGAGTGGTGAGTGTTATTCAGTTTCGAGAAGGGTCTACTATGCCAGTAATAGTTGGTACTGATCACCCTGTACCAGAACTGAGTGCTGAAAGGGGATAAGTGGCATGAAAAGCACCCACTAATTGGGCCCGGAGTGATAGCACAGCGGCGTTTGCCTTGCAAGAAGCCTATCCAGGACCAAAGGTGGTTGGTGCGAATCCCGGTGTCCCATATGGTCTCCCATGCCTGCCAGGAGCTATTTCTGAGCAGACGGCCAGGAGTAACCCTTGAGCACTGCCGGGTGTGGCCCAAAAACCAAAAAAAAAAGCACCCACTAATTAATGAGTTTGTACAATAGCTAATACTTTGTACAGTAGTACAAACCACAGTGTTAGAAAAAAGAGAGAGAGAAGCAAAATGCCTGTCACAGAGACAGGTGGGGGTAAGGGGATGGGAGGGAAATAGGGTACATTGGTGGTGGTGCAGTGAACATTGGTGGTGAACATTCTATGACTGAAACCAAACTATGAACATTTTGGTAACCACAGTACTTAAAGCAAGTATAAAATAAAATAATTTCTATCTGGAACAGACAGAATAAAGATAGGGGCATGGATATGGTTCAGAGAAGTGCATGTCTTCAAAGCATGAGATGTGTATTTTATCTCTGCCACAAAATAAACAAAAACAAATATAAAAATGCTACCTGTAGAATCTATGTGGTATGTACAACAGTGTCCAATAAATAATTTTGACTTCAATTGTCTCAAAGTCGTGCAATAAAATACTAGGGAACAACTTCAAATTTTCTTCTAGTTATTTTATTATTTCAGTTTTTACATCTAAGTTTTGATGTCAGATGGAATTAATTTTGTTATTTATTTATTTATTTATTTAATTGGTTTTGGCCATACCTGGTGGTGCTCAGGGGTCACTCCTAGCTCTGTGCTAAGAAATTACTCCTGATAGGCTCAAGAGACCATATCAATGCCAGGGATTGAACCCAAGGTTAGTTGCAAACAAAACAAATGTGCTACCCACTGTGCTATGGCTCAAGCCCCTAGAATTAATTTTGATACAGGGTTAATTATTTCGTTAAGTTGTTGAACTTTTGGGAAATTTGAATATATATTCTAACTGCAAATATTTAAAACAGTATTGGGGCCAGAGCGGTGGTGCAAAGCAGTAAGGCATCTGCCTTGCTGGCACTAGCCTAGGACGGACCACGGTTCGATCCCCCGGTGTCCCATATGGTCCCCCAAGCCAGGAGCGATTCCTGAATGCATAGTCAGGAGTAACCCCTGAGCGTCATCAGGTTTGGCCCACAAAGAAAAAAAACTCACTCCTGTACTATCTACCCAGCCTTATATTATATTTTAAGCTTATTTTAATTTATTCATTCAAACAAAATTATTTTGGCTCTTAATAAAGACATACCTTTAACTTTTCATGCCTGATAGTCTTCATGAAGTCCTATCTTACCTGCTTATTTTTATTATATATCTGATGATTAATTAACTTTGAAGTGCTTTTTATAAATCCTAACAAAGCTTTTCTTGCTATCTTTATTATTTATATAGAAACTCATACGTACAACAAGTTCCAAAACACCATCCCCTTCGTCAGCATTTTCTATCACTGTTGCTCCAAATCCAAGCTCTCGAATGAATTCTGCTATCATTGGAGGTTGTACAACAGCAGGGTTATATCTTACTTCTGCTTTGCCAGCCATGAGAGCCACAAGAACAGAATATATTCCTAGGATCAGTAAGAAAGACAATTCAAATATTATGCCTATAGGAGGAGTAATGTTATAATAGTTTATACTTTCATTTATACTAAACGGATTAAATTAAATCACACATTTTAATGGCATGACATTTATGCATATCTTGGATGCAATCAAAATTATTTAAGAAGTCTTAGTTTATTATATACTTTGTCACATAAAGTTTTAGTCACAAAGGAGATAAAAAAATACTAAATTTGGTGAATCCATCATCTAGCTGCAACAATTACAATACTGGGTAAACTTGTTATATATGTGGGTATTCCTACTTACTTAAACTACGCCCTCACCTGGAATATTCTGAAGCACATTTCAGGTGTCCAACCTTTTGATAAGTATTTATATATGTATCATTATAATATAAACTCTTCTCAAGGCTGGAGAGATAGCATGGAGGTAGGATGTTTCCCTTGCATGCAGAAGGTTGGTGGTTCGAATCCTGGCATTTCATATGGTCCCCTGAGCCTGCCAGGGGCAGTTTCTGAGCATAGAGCCCGGAGTAGACCCTGAGCACTGCCGGGTGTGAATCAAAACCCAAAATAAATAAACTTTTTTCTTTTTGTTTTTTTTTGTTTTTGTTTGTTTGTTTTTGGCCACACCCATTTGATGCTCAGGGGTTACTCCTGGCTAAGCACTCAGAAATTACCCCTGGCTTGAGGGGACCATATGGGACGCCAGGGGATTGAACTGTGGTCCTTTCTTAGCTAGCGCTTGCAAGGCAGACACCTTACCTCTAGCGCCACCTCACTGGCCCCATAATAAACTCTTCTCTTAAAAATAACTCTAATACCATTATCATCCTTAAAATACCTCTATCTTCAAATAAGCAGCTTTCATATTAGGTACCTTTTTTTTGGTTTTGGTTTTGGTTTAGGGGCCACAACCGGTGACGCTCATGAGTTACTCCTGGCTCAGCACTTAGAAATCGCCCCTGGCAGGCTCAGGGGACTATAAGGGATGCCAGGGATGGAACCCAGGTCTGACCCAGTCATCCGCAAGCAAGGCAAATGGCCTACCACTGTGCTACCACTTCGGCCCCATATTAGGTACCTTTCTGACTATTAAGTCAAAACTTGGTCATTCTTTCTTTGAAGGTTTTTTTTTCAGTTTGGGAGCCATGCCAGAGGTGCTCAAGAATTACTCTTGGCTTTGAATTCAGGTTAGGCCTCAGAGGAATGTTGGCAGGTCTCAAGGGACCATATGGAGTACAAGGGATTGTATCCAGCTAGGTGGGTCAAATGCAAGGCAAGGGTCCTACCAACTATAATATATCTAGCTACTTTTCTTTGCATATTTTCTATGAGTTTATGAGCTAAAATTAAAACCTGTACACAATATTAATTAATTTTAAACATCTATACAAAAAAGGACTAGAAAAATATTAGTAGAGAATATAATTCTAAACAGACTTGGATTCCAATTACTAGTATTAAACAAAGCTTTTTGAGAAAATTTTTCTTAAAATCCATTCCAGTCAAAGATCATAAAGAACAGCAATCCTAGGAACTGGAAAGAGTACAACAGACGGCATCTTGTACATGGCTGACTTGGGTTCAAAAATCAGCACCCCATGTGGTTCACTCTCTATCACTCTTGGTTGATCCTGAGCACAGAACCAGGAGTAAGCCCTGAGCATCGCCAGGAATGTCCCTCCCCCCAAAAAAATAGCACTCTTGGAGTCACAAAGTACAATGAGTAAGCTACTTGAGTGACTTGGGCTTGATCCCCATCACTCCATATGGCCCAAAAGTAATGGCAGGAGTGATTCCTGATGATGGAGCCAGGACAGTTGCAAGACTGCCCTCCCAAAAAGAATAGTAGTATTAAGTATTTCCTCTGTTATTTTCCTACAAATATCACTGATATTAAAATGTGATCATGGAGTAAACAAAATAGGAACTATAAAACTAAGGAACAAATTAAAGTTTTTAAAGTCAGGAAATTAAAAACAAATGAAAGTCAGAAAATTAAAGTTGTCTTTGTCACTGATAGTCTTTGAGGCCTTGCAAAAGTCATAAACATTCTTTTAATATACATATAAGGGCGAAAAAGGGAAGAGTTTCTAAACCAGTATATAAAATAATAGGCTTTAAGAGTGTCTCACCTTCTTCTTGCCTTAAATTCCGTTCAATATTTGCTACACAAGAAGCACAAGTCATACCAGAAACCTGCACATAACATTTAGATGAAGTCTTTGTATCATCTTTCTCATGAACTGGTGTCATCATTTTAGTATGAAATTCATTTGTCGAGGTCAAGAGTGGCATTTCTGATGAAGGCTGAGTTATTATCACCAATGGTTCATTCATATCTGATGGAAAGGAAAATTTTATTTTCATTTGAAATATTCTTCAGTTATATTTTTTCAGTTATATTTCTTATGTCATATTTACTATGTTATCCTTCCAGGCATAACATAGCCATTTCTTTGGGTTTTAGGCTACACCCAGTGGTACTCAAGGTTAACTTCTGGCTTTGCACTCAGGGATCACTTCTGGTAGGCTCAGGGGACCACTTGGTTGTGCTAGGGATTAAATCTGGGTTGGCAGTGTGCAAGGCAAGTGCACCAGCCTCTTTCCATTCTTTACACCAAGTAAAATGAGCCAGATAAATAGCATAAAGGATTAAGAAACCTGCTTTGCATACTGCTGGCTTTGGTTTGAATGCCCAATACCATATATGATTATATGATTCCCTATGTACCACTAGGACTAACCTATTTACACTCCCATGTGTGTCAAAAATCAAATAAATATAAAGCCATCAAGGATAGGAGTAATCAAAAATGTGATTCCTTGCACATTCCAAGAAGTTATTTCTTTAAGTCAAGGAAAATGGGAAAATATTGCTTTTTTCTCTTATTTGTGGTATTTAGTGATAAGATAGGGGAATGAAAGGTATAAAAATAATGGCAAACCTTTGTCCTGGATTATAGAAATGAGAATACCAAGGAAGGAATAGTTGCAGAGGAGAGGAATGAGGAGGTGGACTGGCAATAACATAAGGGTCAAGAGTCTTTGGAAGTTGATGATTTAGTGATGAGGCCACTAGATACATCAAATAGTGAGAGTCAACTTGAAATCCAATGAAATTTTTTAAATGAATTTGCTAAGGAGGAAGGATGGGGAATGGGAAAGAACTTATGATCATTGGTGGAGTAATGTTGAAAATAGTGGTGGATCTGTAGTTGAAATACTGAATGACTAATAAAACTGTTACAAAAAGCTTTGTAAGTCATGCTGCATAAATAATTTTAAGTTATTTATTATAAAACTACTTCTCTTAGTAATCAAATTAATGTAAATTGTATAAACAAAATTTTGCTTATATCTTTCGATCATTATCTCTTGCTACATCCCCAGTTAATAAGTCTATTAGTGGACAGCACTTAACTTCATAATGGAATTTTATTATGATGTTTATAATGTTCCTGCTAGCATTAAAACAACTCATAATAGGTGGAACAAAAATTATTTGCAGGAGCTGGAAAGATAATACTAGGTTAAGACATATGACTTGCATGTGGCTGCCTAAGTTTGAGTTCCAACACTACATGGTTCTCTGAGTATATCACTAGGTAGAATCATGGAGACCCTCAAGTTCATATCCTGCAGTGTTTGGGGAACTGTAGGACCATACCTAGAAATATTTGGAGGATGGTGACCTGGTTTGAGCAATGCAAAGCATGCACGTTTTTAAGAAATTGTAGAAGCTGGACCAATAGTATAATAGGTAGGGTGCTTGCCTTGCATGTGGCTGTTCAAAGAGGTAAGAGGTGGGGATGTTCAATCCCCAGCATCCCATATGGTCTCCCAAGCTTTCCAGGAGTGGTACTTGAGCACTGAGCCAGAAGTAACACCTAACACTGTGGGTGTGGCCCCCCGAAAAAAAAAAGAGAAACTGTAGTTAAAATAAGCCACATATATACAATGGAATACTAGTTGGTATTAAGAAAACATGCAATTTGTTGTTACATGGATTGATTTGTGGGAGTATCATGTGGAGTCAAGTTAGTTAGGAGAGGGACAGATAGAGAATAATCTCTCATATGTTGGATATAAAGAAACATGGAAGAGGAATAACAAATGCACAAAGGCAACAGAAACTGAAAACTGGCCTTCAGTAGCAAGCTTACCAGTGTGAAGGGTGGGTTGGAGGGATAGGAAGAACCCTGGAAAAGGTGGAGGAAAGAAATTGGTGAAGGATATATGAAAATGAAATATGCAAAAAATCCTACCATTAATAGTATGGTAAACCATGATGACTTAAATAAATAGTCATAGTTAGGCAAAATGGTTATAATAGTATACCTTTAGCTTTAATATATAAGGCTCTTGGGGCTGGAGTGATAGCACAGCTGGTAGGGTATGTGCCTTGCAAGCTGCTAACCAAGGTTTGATACCCAAAGTCCTATATAGTCCCCTGAGCCTGCCAGGAGTAAATTCTGAATGCAGAGCCAGGAGTAACCCCTGAGCACTGCCAGGTGTGGCCCAAAATCCAACACACACACTTTTTGCATCAACATCTATCTAGGTACTCAGAATCTGCTACCTGTCTTTTAAAAACTTTATTATAGTTTAGGTTATATGTTTATGATAGCGTTGACATTTATGATTTTGGTTTTCAAACTACCTCACTTAGCCAATCACCAAAACATCCAAGGCTCTTTCTTTTTTTTTTTTTAGCTTTAAGTATTTATTTAGAAAAGAATCCTGAAAGTATGTGAGCATCAAGCTCAGCTACTTCTTAACCCATCCTAATCTACCATTTAATCTTCCAGCCACCCCATTTGCAGACTCAACCCCGCTCCCCCCTTAGGCCTCTGACTACCACTTCTCTGCAGGATGAAATGGGGTTTAGAAAACACTCAGTGGCCCACTCTCACTTGATCAAGGGGACTGGAAGTGGCATCGTCTGTCTCCAAGGCTACAAACTGAACAATAACAAAAAAAAAAAAAAAACCACAAGGGTTTGGAAGCAAAGTGACCAACAAGAGAGAAGTCCCATCTCTATCCCCAAAGACTTTGTGACCTTGAACCCATTTCCCCCTGCACATGGAAGAAGTACCGTATTTTCTGGTGTATAAGACGACTTTTGAAACAAAAGTCAACCAAAAATCGGGGGTCGTCTCACACGGCGAGTATATCCCGAAAAATGTTTCAATATGCCGCTAAACGAAAAATTGTCTGAATATTGCCACAAAACGAATTTTCCAACTCGATCCTGCACCAATCACTGCAAGGCTGCTAGGACCACCTCTCAAACTCAGCCAATCCAAGCAGGCTTTTGATGCATGCAAACTAGACAATGTTCTGGACCCGAATCTACACTGTAAAAAGCCTGCTCAGATCGGCCAGAGTCAGAGAGGAAGTCTATGACAGTATAACCTTTGAACCTTTGCTTGTCGTGATTGGCTCACTGTGGTACATACAGTTGCAGCACAGGAACGTTCTGTCTGATACAGCGAATATAGGCCTAAACCTATGTTTTAACTGCTCTTTCTTTATAATTGTCTTTGGATTACTTCCAGTCCATCACTCATCATTCTGCCCATCCCTAACCTGTTACTCTCATCAGAAAGCAAGTGCCCAAAGTTTGATAGCAACTGAAATGATTTAGTTTCTCTTTATATTACATAGCTTTGTTTCTCTATATACCACAGATATGTGAAATCATATTAAACTTTTCCTTCTCTGGTTTACTTCAAGGATATTACCTTTCAGTTCTATCTAAGTGCAATAAACTGATTTCATTTTGTTGTTGTTTTTGTTATGGGGCCATACTCAGCGGTGCTCAGGGATTACTCCTGGATCTGCATTCAGAAACCACTCCTGGCAGGCTCAGGGGATCACAGGGATGCCGGAAATCAAACCCGGGTCTGTCTTGGATCGGCTTCATATAAGGCAAGTGCCCTACCACTGAGCTATCTCTCCGGCCCCTGGTTTCATTTTTAATTCTTTTGTATATATACCACATCTTCTTTATTCATTTTCTATTGTTAGACATGTGTGCTATTTCCATATTGTGACTATCTACTAAGCACTGCTGTGAATATAGGTGCACATATAACTTTTCAAGTTGGTTTTTGTTGTTGTTATTTTGTTTTTGTTTTTGTTTTTTTGAGAGGAGTCAAATGGGAGTTCAAGTTCTATTCTCATATTTTTTTCTTTTTAGTTAGCACAATGATTACAAAACTGTCCTTGGTTGAGTTTCATTCAAACAATGTTCAGCTCCCTTCATCAGTCCACTTTTTCCATCACCAGTCCCCAATAGCCCTCCTGCCCTCCCTCCTGCCTGCCTCTGGGGACACATTTCACTTCTCTCCATCTCTTTCTGTTTCATTTGGTTCCCTCCCCTCTTTTGATACTATAGTTTGTACTACTGTTAATGAATGATTACTATGTATATCACTTTGTCCCCATTCACCAGGAAAATATAGGAAGAACACTCCATTACACTGACACTAAAGGCATCTTTAAAGATGAAATACCACTGGCCAAGCAAGTGGAAGCAAAGATAAATAAATAAGAGTCCATGAAACTGAGAAGCTTCTGCACTTTAACAGAAATAATGAGTAGAATACAAAGTCTACCCATAGAATGAGAGAAACTATTTACCCAATACTCATAAGGTTTAATGTTTAAGTTTTACAAGTCACCGATAGAACTTAGCAAGAAAAAAAATCTGACCCCATCTGAAAATGGAGAGGAGAAAGGAACAGATATTTTCTCAAAAAAAAAAAAACACGGAAGGCCAAAAGACACATAAAAAGGCTCTATTGATCAGGGAAATGCAAAACAAAACAACAATGAGATATCATCTCACACCACAAAGACTGGCACACATCACAAAGAATAACAAAGGCTGGTGCGAATGTGGGAAGAAAGGGATTCACATTCACTACTTTGTGCAAATGTAGACTGGTTCAGCATTTTAGGAGATCGATATGGCTATTCTTTTTTTTTTTTTTTTGATATGGTTATTCTTGAAAAAACTAAAAATTTAGCTTCCATTTGCTGCAGTAATAGCAATATGCCTTAGAAACCTAAAAACAGGGGCCGGGCGGTGGCGCTAAAGGTAAGGTGCGCCTGCCTTGCCTGCGCTAGCCTTGGACAGACCGCGGTTCGATCCTCCGGTGTCCCATATGGTCCCCCAAGCCAGGAGCAACTTCTGAGCGCATAGCCAGGAGTAACCCCTGAGCGTTACCGGGTGTGGCCCAAAAACCAAAAAAAAAACAAAAAAAAAAGAAACCTAAAAACACTACACAGTAAAACCCTCTGCATTCCTATTTTCATCGCAGCAATATTTACAATAGCCAGAACTGACACAACATAAGTGTCTAAGCATCAAGGAATGGTTAAAGAAACTGTGGTACATCTACATAGTGGAAAACTATCCAGCTGTTAGAAAAAAAATGAAGGCTTGAAATTTATATCTATATATGGATATGAGATCATGCTAAGTGAAATGAGTCCAAGGAAGAGGGATAGACATAGAACAATCTCACTCATTTGTTGGATATAAGAAAAATAAAAGTTTGTATGGCAGGGGCTAGAGAGATAGCACAGTGGTAGGGTGTTTGCCTTGCAAGCAGCCAATCAAGAACAGACAGTGGTTCAAATCCTGCATCCCATATGGTCCCTTGTGCCTGCCAGGAGCAATTTCTGAGCACAGAGCCAGGAATAATCCCTGAGCACTGCCGAGTGTGATACAAAAAAAAAAGTTTGTACGGCAATAATATCCAAATTCATAAGAGATGAGGGCCAGAGGACTAGTACACGGCAGAAAGCTTGTGACAAAGAGCTGGGATTGAAGTTAGGGTAAAGAAGGATTCAATATGACAAAGATAGCTGGAACTGATTGTTTCAGGCCTAATATCAAGGTTTTTAATCCACTTTGACTTGAACTTTGTGCATGGTATTAAGGAGATATTTGAGTTCACTTTTTTGTTTGTAGTTGACCATTCTCCCAATACCACTTGTTGAAGAGACTTTGCTCCACTATGAGTTTCTCGCTCCTTTATCAAAAATTAATTGGTTGTACATTTAGAGGTCAGTCTCAGAAAGTTCAAGTCAATTCTGTTGATCTGAGGGTCTGTCTTTATTTCAATACCATGCTGTAGTATTTACTACTGCTTTATAGTAGAGTTTATAGTTGATGTAATTGATGCCTCCCATCTTCATTTTCTAAAAAATTGCTTTGGCTATTCATGAACATTTATTGTTCTAAATGAATTTCAAGAATTTTTGATACATTTCTTTGAAGACTTTCATGGGCTTTTTTTTATAGAGATTGCATTAAATTTGTACAATGCTTTGGGAATTATTGCCATTTTAATGATTTGATCTTCCCAATCTATGAACTGGGTATACATCTTTATTTACTTGTGTTCTCTTTTATTTCTAAAATAGGGTTTTTATAATTTCCTTTGTATTGTTTTTCCATCACTTTAGTTAACTCCGAGGTACTTGATTTTGTAAGGCACAATTGTAAACGGGATTTTTTTAGTATCTCTTCTCTTTCCTTATTTGTATATAGAAAGACCATGGATTTTTGCAATGTTAATTTTGCAAGCTGCCACATTACTATACACATCTATTGTTACTAAAGCTTTTTGATAGAGTCTTAAGGATTTTCTAAAAAAAGGCATCAACAAACAGTGAGAGCTTGGCTTCTTCCTTTTCTATTTGGCAACCTTTGGTAGGTTGTACTTGCATAATTGTCATGGCAGTACTAAATTAAGAAGTGGGAACCATCTTGCGCCAGTTTTGACTTCCTGACAATAAGGAAATGGCAATAACTTGAGCTAAGAGGTTGTCCTATCTCATCACCTAATGGTAAGATGAAATCAGAAATGAAATCCTTTGATCTGTGCAAAAACCATGATTCAATGTCACTATGTACCTTAAATATTACTGTGAAAGATTTATATCTCACTTTGGTCACAATAAAAATTATTAAAAAAAAAGGAGTGGGGCCGGAGAGATAGCATGGCGGTAGAGCGTTTGCCTTGCATGTAGAAGGATGGTGGTTAGAATCCGGGCATCCCATATGGTCCCCGGAGCCTGCCAGGAGCAATTTATGAGCGTAGAGCCAGGAGTGAACCCTGAGTGCTGCCGGGTGTGATCCAAAAACCAAAAAAAAAAAAAAAAGGAGTGGAAAAAGGAGGCAATCTTTGTATGTGTGTGTGCTTTTTTTTTTTGAGGAGGCAATCTTGTCTCATGTCAGATCATAGAAGACAGGCCCTTAGATTTTCCCCATTGAGTATAATGTGTTTCATAGGCTTGGAGTAAATGGTCTTGACTATGCTGAGAAAAGTTCCTTCAATTCCCATCATGTTGAGAGTTCTTTATCATAAATGGTGGTGAACCTTGTCAAAAGCTTTTGTTGCATCTTTAATATGATCATGATTTGTTTTTCCTTCTGTTTATATGGCATATAATACACATTGACTTACATATGTTAAATCATCTTTGCATCTGTGGAATGAATTCTCATTAGTCATGGTGTATGACCTTTTTGATGAGCTCTTAGATTCTATTTGCTAAATTTTGTTGAGGATTTCACATCTGTGTTCATCATGGATATTGGCCTGCAATTCTTTTTGTGTGGCATCTCTGTCTGCTTTTGGTATCAGGTTGATATTAGCTCATAGAAACTATTTGGGAGTGCTTCTGTTCTTCAATTTCCTGAAAGATCCTGAAAAGGATTGGCAGTAGGTCCTCTTTAAAGGTTTGAAAGAATTCAGTAGTCAATCTGTCTAGGACTGGGTTTTTGTTTTTGAGAAGCCTTTTGATTATTATTTCAATTCCCTCAATAGTGATATCTATTCAGATATTCCAAATCATCTTGGTTCAACCTTGGGAGGTTATAGAATTCTAATTATTTATCGATTTCTTCCAGGTTCTCTTGATTTGTGGCATAAAGATTCTCAAAGAAATCTGATGCCAGAGCAATAGCACAGTGGTAGGACATTTACCTTGCACATGGCTAAACCAGAACGGAATTGGGTTTAATCCCCAGAGTCCCACATGTTCGCCCAAGCCAGGAGCAATTTCTGAGAGCATAGGCAGGAGTAACCTCTGAGCATCACTGGGTGTGGCCCAAAAACAAACAAAAGAAAAGTTCCTTTTTTTCTTTGTGAATCTTGCTAGTAATTTATCAATCTTGTTTATTTTATTTAAATACTGTGATTACAAACATGACTCTAGTTTTGTTTCAATCACAAAAAGAACAACCCCCCCTTCACCAGTACAACATTCCCACCACCAATGCTCCCCATCTCCCTTATATTTTTTTTTTGTTTTTTGAACCACACCCAGTGGCACTCAGGGGTTACTCCTGGATCTGAGTTTAGAAATCACTCCTGGCAAGGTCAGGAGACCATATGAGATGCCAGGAATAAAACCCGGGTTATTTCTACATTTCTGTTTGTGATTCACTTCTACTTTCAGTTCATCATGATATGAGAAGATATTTGATACCACTTCTATTCTCTTAATTTCATGGAGGTATGTTTTATGATATAGCATATGATCTATTTTGGAGAATGTCCCATGTACATTGGAGAAGACTCTTTTCCATTTCTTCCATCAAAGCAGGAATGCCTTTATTATCTATTAGCCAGATTGATCTATTAAGATGTGACAGGGTGGATGGGGCCGGGTAGGTGGCGCTGGAGGTAAGGTGTCTGCCTTGCAAGCGCTAGCCAAGGAAGGACCTCGGTTTGATCCCCCGGTGTCCCATATGGTCCCCCCAAGCCAGGGGCGATTTCTGAGCACATAGCCAGGAGTAACCCCTGAGCATCAAACGGGTGTGGCCCAAAAACCAAAAAAAAAAAAAAAAAGATGTGACAGGGTGGTGTTGAAGTCTTCCACTACTAATGATTTGCTATTGATATCTTTCTTCAAGTCTATTATCAGTTGTTTTAAGTATTTTTCTGGGCCATCATAGGGTGTATAGTTTAGAAATGTGATTAGCTCCTAAGTATGCATCCCTTAATTATTAAGAAATGCTCATCAGGGCCCGGAGAGATAGCACAGCGGTGTTTGCCTTGCAAGCAGCTGATCCAGGACCAAAGGTGGTTGGTTCGAATCCCGGTGTCCCATATGGTCCCCCGTGCCTGCCAGGAGCTATTTCTGAGCAGATAGCCAGGAGTAACCCCTGAGCATCGCCGGGTGTGGCCCAAAAAAACAAAAAAACAAACAAAAAGAAATGCTCATCTCTATCTCTTATAACCTTTTAAAGTCTGAAATCTATGTCATCTAATATTAGTACAGAAACCCCAGCCTTTTTATGGGAGTTGTTTTCTTGAAGGATTTTCCTCCATCGTTGACTCTGAAGCTATGTTTGCTCTGAATATTTAAATGTTTCCTGCAAATAGCAAAATATTGGATTCAATTTTCTGATGTATTTTTCTTTTTTTTCTGATGCATTTTTCCACTCTGTCTTTTAACTGGTGAATTTAGTCCATTAACTTTGAGAGAGATGATTATCATGAAATTTTGACCTATATTTTTTGTAGAACTTTGGTGTTTGTGGGGTTTGTCTTGCTTTAAATTATACCCTTCATTTTTCTCTGTTTTTTTCTTTTTTAAATCTTTATTTAAGCACCTTGATTACAGACATGATTGTAGTTTGGTTTCAGTCCTAAAAAGAACATCTCCCCTTCACCAGTGCAACATTCCTATCACAATGGCCCCAATATCCCTCCTCCCTGTCCCACCTTCTTGCCTATATTCAAGACAGGCATTCTACTTCTCTGACTGACACTGACACTATAGTTGTCAGTGTAGTTTCAAATCTGACTATTTTAAGGAAAAATTAAAAATTAAAAACTGAATTTGGACTATCAAATAGATCCACCAGTACAATTAAAAATGTATTATTTCAGCATCTTCCATCATAATTAATATGTAGCTCCCACTTATGGCAATGGGTTATCTATACAAACTCATTCAAGGGTGAGTTGTAGCTCTGCACTATCCTTGAGATACCCTGGGTTTGATCCTCCTGGCATTATACAAAAAGAAAGAGATTCAGTCCATTGACAATTGAGACCTTGGTTTTGAGTTTATAAAGTTCTTGATTTGTTGTTTAACCATGAAGCAGGGTATTTTTCCTTACAACCTGAATAAAAATATCGCTGGGTGAAGTATTCATGGTGAGACATTCACTTACTAAACCCTACCACTGCCCTGGGGCCTGGGGGGTGACTTGGTGATAAGACTTCTCTGTAAATATTCAGGATGCTACTTTGTATTTAATTTCCCTTTTTGATCTTTGGCTGTCATCATTGTGACTAGCTAGGATGTGCTTTGGGGTGCTTTTATTTGGGTCTCTTTCAGCTGGTACTTTCCATGCATTCAGGATGTGTTTGCATGCAATCTTTAGGTCTGGAAGCTTCTCATTAATGATGTCTTTGACTATTGCTTCTTTATTGGGATCTCCTTCCTGCCTCTCTGAACCCCAATGATTCTGATGTTGTTCCTGTTGAATTTATCCCAAAGATCTATTGTCACTTTGATTATTTTGAACTAGTTTTCCATCTTCTGTTCATATATATTAAGGATCTTTTCCATCTTCTACTGTTGTTTGGAGATGTTATGCAGCTCAACTTCCAACTCACTGATTCTGTCCTCAGTAGTTGTCATTCTGCTGGTGAGGCCATCCAGTGAGTTTTTCATTTTGCATACCAAGTTTTTCAGTCCTTTTTATTTCTGTTTGAAGTTTTCTTATTTCTACTTTAATATTCTCTTGAGTCTATTGGCTGTTTGTTCTGTTCGTTCCATGATTTCTTTGAATTCTTTGAGTATCTTCCATATTTTATCTCTAAAGTCCTTGTCAAAGAAGCTAACAGTTGCCTGATACTTGCTGTTTTTGTTGTTGTTGTTGTTGTTGTTGTTGTTTGGGGGACACACCCAGCAGCACTCAAGGGTTACTCCTGGCTATGCACTGAGAAATCACCCCTAGCAGGCTCAGGGGACCATATGAGATGCCAAGGATCAAACCCAGGTCTGTCCCAGGTCGGCCACATGCAAGGTAAACATCCTACCTCTGTGCTATCACTCTTCCGCCATGGCTGATACTTGTTGAGTCTTTGAATTATCATCTTTATTCACTAATGATCGTGATGTTATGCATTTCTCCAATGTGATCTTTACAGTGTGGTGGTGTTTTCTAGGTTTTGTACTGGGACTTATTGACTAAAATAAATGTGTGACCACAAAGCAAGTGGTCATGATCTTATGACATGTTGTGCATGCATGTTGAGTGGAAGTGGTAGATGCAGCTCTGTCAGGGTGGCAGCCTCAGGGTGCTGGTGGCTAATATGTTTTCTTATATTTTAATACAGTTTTCCATAGAAACTGAACCAGACAACATTGCCACCAGTAGATGCTGCCACATCATAATTTTGATTTGATTTTCTCTGATAAGTGATGAACAATTTTTTAAAAAGCTTATTGGTCATCTATGTCTTTTTCAAGGAAGCAAGTCCATCTCCATTTCCCATATTTTGATGGAATTATTGTGTTCTACATTATTAATATTTGTCAGTGCCTTAGATATTTTAGGAATTGGCCTTTTATCTCATGTATTATTTGTAAATATTTTCTCCAATTTGGTCAGGTAACTATGTTCACCTGTTCTTTTGCCACCTAAAATCATTTTAATTTAATATAGTTCCATTTGTTTACCTTTATTTATTTATTTATTTATTTTGGTTTTGGGGCCACACTCGATGGCGCTGCAGGGTTACTCCTGGCTAAGCCCTCAGAAATCACTACTGGCTTGGGGAACCATATGGGACACTGGGGGATTGAACTGCGGTCTGTCCAAGGCTGGCACAGGCAAGGCAAATGATGTCTTACTGCTTGCACCACTGCTCTGGCCCCCATATGTTTACTTTTGTTACCTTAGCCAATGTAATTAAATCACTGAAAAATACCTTCGATATTAAAATGCTGGATTATATACCTTATGTTTCCCTCAATATATTTATGGATTCCAGTTGACTTTTGAGGTCCTTCTTTTTTAAAATAATATCTTTATTTAAGCATAATGATTACAAACATGTTTATAGTTAGGTTTCAGTCATAAAAAGAAAACCCCCATTCACCAGTGCAACATTCTCACCACCAGTGCCCTCATCTCCTTCCTCCCCCAACCCCTGCCTGTATTTGAGACAGACATTCTACTTCTCTTGGGATCCTTAATGAACTAGTGTATGGTGTATGATTCAATAGCAATTTCATATTTTGCATACAGTTATCCAGTTTTACCAATAACATTTGTTAAAGAGGTTTCTTTGCTCCACTTCAAGCACTCAGCTCTACCATAGAAAAACTCTTCATAGAGATGAAGGTTTATCTCTGGACTTTCTATTCTAATTAGTTGGTCTGACAGCCTATCATTATTCCCAAGTGTCCAAAAACATATGACTAGATAATGAAGCTTTCGTATACTACTTGACAGTAAGAAAAGAGTAAGTCATGCAATTTGTTAATGCACGAATTTAAGGAGTATTGTGAGGTATAAAGTAAGTCAGAGGGAGAAAGACAGAAAAGAATAACCTCACTATAAGCAGGATATAAATAAGAAGTGGTATGACAGCAAAAATAAATTAATTATGTGCATTAAGGCCACACAGGTGAGGTTCAGAGCTTTCTCCTGCTCTGTACTCAAGGATCCCTCAAGGTGAGGGTCAGAGGATCATGTGCATTGCAGGAGATCGAACTCAGGTCAGTTGCACACAAGGTAAACAACCTACCTACTGTACCACTGAAAAAGGCCCCATAATTTTAAAATAAACATAACATACATCCCCTACGGTATAAAACATACATGCATATCTATATCACACATATTTGTCACCAAAAATCTTAAAATACAGAGAGAAATAAAATGGAAATAAAAAGCATATTCATCTTAGCACTCATAAATGATCATTATTCATTAATTTCCTATCCTTTTGAGAATTTTATTCAATTATATAAATAGTATCTATATACATATATATTATAAATCCTTAATGGTATATTTTTAGGGACTGGAGTGATAGTACAAAGAGTAGGATACTTGACTCGCACATGGACAACCCTGGTTTGATCCCCATATCCTATATAGTTCCCCAAACACTGGCAGGAGGAATCCCTGTGGGTAAAGCCAGGAGTAAGTTCTGAGTATACCAAGTATGGGCAAAAAAGATATACTAGCCTATGTTTTCCTCTATGTACCTTAAGGTTTCAGGTCTTTGATCCATTTTTTAATCCATTTTTGATTTAACTTTTGTGCATGGTATTAAATGTTTACTTTTTTCCATGCAATTCACCAGTTTTCCCAACACTTATGAAGTGGCTTTCTTTGCTCCAATTTGTATTTTTAGCGTCTTTATCAAAAACTAATTGATTGTATACCTCGGGGTTAGTCTCAGAATATGTGAGTCTATTCCATTGATCACAGAGTCTGTCTTTGTTCCAATACCATGCTATTTTAATGACTATTGCTTTATAGTACAATTTTAAAGCTAGGAAAAGTGATACCTCCCATCTCTTTTTTTGTTTGTTTTGGGGTCCCACCCAGCAGTGCTCAGGGGTTACTCCTGGCTCTTTGCTCAGAAATCACTCCTGGCAGGCATGGGGGACCATATGGAATGCCAGGATTTGAACCACCGACCTTCTGCATGAGAGGCAAACACCATACCTCCATGCTATCTCTCCGGCCCCCTCCCATCTCTTTTTTCCTAATAATTTCTTTAGCTATTTGTGGACATTTAATGTTTCAAATGAATTTCAGAAGATTTTGATCCACTTCTTTGAGAAATGTCATGAATGTTCTTATTGCATTAAATCTGTACAATGTTTTGGGAAGTATTACCATTTTGTTTTTTGTTTTGGTTTGGTTTGGTTTTTGAGCCACACCTGGCGGTGCTCAGGGCTTACTCCTGGCTGTCTGCTCAGAAATAGCTCCTGGCAGGCACGGGGGACCATATGGGACACCGGGATTCGAACCAACCACCTTTGGTCCTGGATTGGCTGCTTGCAAGGCAAACGCCGCTGTGCTATCTCTCCGGGCCCGAAGTATTACCATTTTAATTATGTTAATCTTCCCAATGCATGAGCAATTTATGTTTCCATTTCCATGTGTGCTCTTTTATTCCATTTAGCATTATTTTGTAGTTTTCT
Source organism: Suncus etruscus (assembly GCF_024139225.1). NCBI lineage: Eukaryota > Metazoa > Chordata > Mammalia > Eulipotyphla > Soricidae > Suncus > Suncus etruscus. The sequence goes on along the minus strand of NC_064868.1, from coordinate 65,973,832 downwards.
TTATATATGTCTTTCATCACTTTAGTTAAATTTAGTCTGAAGTACTTGATTTTCTGAGGCACATTGTGAATTAGATTGTTATTGTAATATCTTTCTTCCTTTTCATTATTTATGAAAATGCCATAATTTTGTGTTATTTTATAGCATCCACTTTCATATACAAATCTATTGTTTTTAGAAGCTTTTTGGTAGTCTTTAGAATTTTCTAAATATAGTACAATGTTATCTGCAAACAATGAGAGGTTGGTTTCTTCCTTTCCTATCTGGATGAGTTTGATATCTTTTTCTTGCCAGATTGCTATGGCAAGTTCATCCAGTGCTATGTTGAATAGAAGTGGCAAGAGTGGACAATCTTTTCTTATGTCAGAGGAAAGGCTTTTAGTTTTTCCCCATTTAATATAATTGCCAAGGGCTTGTGGTAAATGGTCTTGGCTGTATTGAAAAAATGTTCATTCGTTCCCATCTTGTTAAGATTTTTTCTTTTTTTTGGTTTTTGGGTCACACCCAGCAGCACTCAGAAGTTACTCCTGGCTCTATGCTCAAAAATCGCTCTTGGCAGGCACAAGGGTGGGGGGACCATATGGGATGCTGAGATTCAAACCACCATCTTTCTTCATATAAGGCAAATTCCCTAACTCCATGTTACCTCTTTGGCCCCTTGTTAAGAATTTTTATCATGAATAGGTGTTGGACCTTATCAAGTGTTTTCTCTGCATCTGTGGATATCATCATATGATTTTTATATTTCCAATTGTTTAAGCTGTGCCATTAAGTTATTTATGTGGGCTCTTTCTTCTTTCCTGATGAATGCTTGCAAAGCTATAAATTTTCCTCATAATACTGTTTTTGCAATGCCCCACAATTCTGATAATTCATGTCTTAATTCTTATTTGTTTCCCCTTTTGATATCTTCTCTGACTCACTTGCTTTTAAGTAATGAGCTGTTTAATTTCCAGGTGTTGAGACTAAAGGCATCTCTAAGGAGGAATAGCACTGTCCAAACAAGTGGAAGCAGAGATAAATGGCACTACATTAAACCGAGAAGCTTCTGCACTTCAAGGAAACAGTGACTAGGATACAAAGGCTACCCAAAGAATGGGAGAAAACATTCATTTACCCAATACCCATCTGAACAGGGTTGATATCTAAGATATATAAAGTATTAGCAGGTGTAATGAGAAAAAAATCTAACCCCACCAATAGTGGGGAGAAGAAATGAACAGACATTTTATCAAAAAAGAAATACAGATGGCCAAAAGGCACATGAATAAAGGCTCCACATCACTAATTAACAGGGAAATGCTAATCAAAACACCATTAAAGTATTTGACACCACAGAGAATGGCACATATCACAAACAACAAGAATAACCAGTGTTGGTGTGGATGTGCTGAGAATGGAACTTGCATTCACTGATAGTTGGAATGCCATCTAGTCTATCTTTTCTTAAATAATGGATAGTCCTCAAAAAATGGAAATTAAGCTTTCTTATAATCCAGAAATAACAGTTTTAGGTTATACCCTAGGAACACTAAAACACAATACATAAATGCCCTCTGAACTCCTGTGTTCATCACAGCACTATTTACAAAAGCCAGAATATGCAAGCAACCCAGTGCCCAACAACAGATGAATGGCTAAAGAAACTGTGGTACATCTATACAATTGAATACGATGCAGCCATTAGAAAAAATAAAGTCATAAAATTTGCTTATACATGGATGGAAACGGAGACTATTAAGCTAGGTGAAATGAGCAGAGGGAGAGAGATAAATCAGAATAGTCTCACTCATCTGTGGGATTTAAGGAAAAAAGAGTGTAGGGATGATATCCAGAGAAAATAGAAATGAGGACTAGAAAGATATGTTCATGGTAGAAAGTTTGCCATGTAAAGCAGAAATTGGAGTTAGAGAAGTGTCTACTATGAAAGTGATAATTGGAATCGTCCATTCTGTACAATAACTCAGTTCTGAAAGGGGATAAGTGGCATGCATGGCACCCCTTCATTAAACCACAGTGTATTGAGAGAGAGAGAGAGAGAGAGAGAGAGAGAGAGAGAGAGAGAGAAGTAAAAGAGAAGTAAAATTCCTGCCCCCCAAACAGGCTGGGCACCAGAGAGGGTCAGAGGGATACAATGGTCATTGCTGGTGGTAAATGTGCACTGGTGAAGTTTGTTGTACATTGTGATTGTAATTCAATCATGAACAACTTTATCTGTGAGGATAAAAGCTGTATTATGAACAACCTTGTAACTATGGTATGTAAATAAAACATTTTAGAAGTTATATTTATAAAACTTTTATTATCCTGAATATATAGCTTTGTAGTTTGTCTTACAATTTTAACATGCCTCAGACATTTCTCTGAGGCATTAATTTAAATATCTTTAACATAGCAACTTTGTGGCTTTATAGCATTTCATTTTCAGATGGATCATGATTTATTAATGTTTAGTTCTTAAAATGTTATACCTAATTATGTACTCAATCATCTTTATATAAATTGTTGAACATCTCCAAATGGTTCTTATAACAGGCACTCATTACTAATTTCTCTTTGATATAAGTCAAAAAATCAGTAAAATGAAGATAAAAGGACATTAGAGAGAACAAATAAAAAAGTGGTAATTACCTGACAAGGTGGCATTAAATCCCATGTCTTCTACTTCTTTCCTCAAGGTTTCTGGAGAAGTTAGTAGAGGATCATATTCAACTGTCCCATTGCTATTTGCAAGGGAGACACGTATGGATTTTACACCTGCCTTTTTGGATATGACACTCTCAATAGATTGCACACAAGAATCACAAGTCATGCCATCAATGTTTATCATGGTTTCTTGAGTCAGAGGTTGACTAACTATGTCCAAAGGACTCTTTTGTAGAGATGAGGTGGAGGAAAAGTTTGAAATACTCTCAACTTCATTTGCAAAATTAACTATGTATTTCCCTGGTGATACAGCCTCTATTGCTCTTCTCAGAGCTTCTGGAGTGGTTGAGTTTGCTTTGTACTTGATTATGGCAGTTCTCTTCTCTAAGGAAACAACTATACTGCTTACATATTGGAGTGTAGATAAAACACTTTCAATATTTGAAACACATGAGTTACAATGCATGCCATCAATGATAAAAATGACTTCTGAATCACTGATACATGGTGGACTTTTTTGCTGTGATCCTTCTGCAGATTTGATTGGTGTGTTCTTTAGGCGTTCTATATCAATGAGTCCTAGTTTAAGGTATTTGGGTTGTTTTTTGACAAATGCTGGAAAGCCCACAGCTTCAATCTGCTTTTTTATTTCCTCTACTGTGATGAGATGAGGTTGATAAACAATAGTAGCTTCCTGATTGTCCAAGGAGACTAGTTAGTAGAAAGAAAAATAATTATTTAATATTATTCTAGGACACTTCATAAAATATTCTGTAGAACCAATAAATACCCCATCAACCTTTCTAAAAATAATTATTTTCATAAAATGTTACAAACCTATACTGGAACAGTATAAAAGATAGAACCACTATATTTAAGGTCTCAAAATTTCTATATTCCTAACTAGAAATAACCTATAGGTGAAACAGGCCTCAGACATGTTACATTAAGAACCTGAAACTACAAGAAGTACTACCCCAACTGTCTTTTCTGCTGACCTCAGTATTGATATAACCTTAAACTGAAAACATTTACATTACTGACACTAATACTAGGAACATGTGTACCTAAAATTTCAATAAAGCAATGAGCATTCTAATCCCAGATCTTATAAAGAAGTAAGAAGCTTAAAAAACAAGCAGAAAATTAAGACTCACAAAATTAATCAAATAAAGCTAAATATATTACCTTTAATTCGCTGAATACCTTGCAGCTTCCCAATTTTTCCTTCAATTGTGCTAGTACATGAATGACAGGTCATTCCTTCTACTTTCATCTTCAGCATGACTTCATCTGCTTGATCCATAGTGTAGTCTTCACTATTTGCTGTCTTCTCCGAAGTTCCAACATCTAAACTGAGACCTGGAACTAGCTCTATTATCTGATTGGCATTTACTATAGAAGGGATTATTGTCACCACTGCAGTTTTTTGTAGAGGAGAAATTTGAATGTCTGTCACCCCCTTGGTCTTAAGCAATACGCTTTGGATATGGTCCCATGGTGGAGTGAGTGGTGCAGTAACAGTCAGACACACAGCTTTCGTTAAAACAGGGATAGAATTAGGATTGTGGAGAAATGCATCAAAGCCCATGTCATCAATAGCTTCCTTTAGAGTTTTTGGTGTCTGTAGATTAGGGTCATATATAATAGTCGCATTTTTTTCTTCCAATGAAACCTTTTGATAAAAAGAATATGAAATTAGTTTAACTGTATAATAGAGCACTTATAAACAGCCACCATAGTGCCACATTAAATAAAACTAAAACACAAAAACATGGAGGAACAGACTACAGTAGGGGATTGTAAAGAGAATACAAGAGGTAACATGCTTGCCTTGTATGTAGCCAACCCTAGTTCCATCCCAGGCTGTATAAGGTCTCCCAAATACCGACAACTGGACAGAGCTCAACTCACACTCGCAAAAGACTTCATCAGGGAATTAGTCCCTTAATAAAACAAAAAATCAACTATATATTTCATACAACTCATACCAGTTTATTTTGGGGAAAGGATAATTAATCTAAACACCTGCATTTTTGATAAAGGGAGCTAAAAATCCATACCGTTAGTTGAACAGGGAGATGGAAGTCTGAGCACCTAGCAAAGGGAGTTTAGGATCTCCTAAGCAAGGACTGCATACTAAGCAAGGGCAATGGAAGGACTTTAGGAGCATTCAATTCTCCAAAACCCCTGTGGGATTTTGGCAAAAGAAGAACTCATTTAATCACTTTCGGTTGGGTACAGAAATTACAGTAATCTAAAAACACCAGAGTTTTTCTTGGATGGGGTTTGGGCTACACCCAGCACCCAGCAGCACTCAGGAGTTGGAGTTATTCTTGGCTCTGCACTCAGAAATCACTCCTGGCAGGCTCAGGGGACCATAAGGGATACCAGGGATCGAACCCAGGTCAACTTTTTAGCAGATAGTGTTGCTAGTGGAACATACACACACACACACACACCCTGTTATAAGTACTAATCCACCAAAGAGAGGTGGCAAATATCTCACTCTGAAACGCCATCCAGAAGAGAAAAATCATAGCTATCTGAGATAGGATCCAAACAAGATTCTGCCTAGAAAATGAAGATGTGAAGTTTGTAATTATTAAACTCCTTTATAGAGGGGAAAAAAGTATTATGTAGCTATCTAAAGCAGGAAAGTGACAAAAGTCCTACTGAACTGAGGAGCTAAAACTTGGTAAGGGAGGGCCTGGAAAGATAGCACAGCGGCGTTTGCCTTGCAAGCAGCCGATCCAGGACCTAAGGTGGTTGGTTCGAATCCCGGTGTCCCATATGGTCCCCTGTGCCTGACAGGAGCTATTTCTGAGCAGACAGCCAGGAGTATCCCCTGAGCACTGCCGGGTGTGGCCCAAAAACCAAAAAAAAAAAAAACAAAAAAAACTTGGTAAGGGAAACGGAAACCTCATTCACACAAGCCAGCTCTGATGAGCTTCTACAACCACCAGTTTCACAACACAAAAATCTGCCCAAGAAACCTGATCGAAAGTAGATCTATGTAATTCCAAACTTCAATTTCTTCCTCTTATACATGATTAAATTAGACTACTTTTAATTTCCTTGAAAAAGTAAAATTAGGGGCCAGAGAGATAGCATGGAAGTAGTGCATTTGCCTTGCATGCAGAAGGATGGTGTTTCAGATACTGGCATTCCATATGGTCCTCCGAGCCTGCCAGGAGCAATTTCTGAGCATAGAGCCAGGAGTAACCCTCGAGCACTGCCGGGTGTGACCCAAAAACCAAAATAAGAAAAGAAGAAAGAAAAGAAAACCAAAACCAAAACAAAACAAAACAAAACAAAAACAAAAAGGGCCCGGAGAGATAGCACAGCAGCGTTTGCCTTGCAAGCAGCCGATCCAGGACCAAAGGTGGTTGGTTTGAATCCCGGTGTCCCATATGGTCCCCCGTGCCTGCCAAGAGCTATTTCTGAGCAGACAGCCAGGAGTAACCCCTGAGCAACGCCGGGTGTGGCCCAAAAACCAAAAAAAAAAAAAAAAAAAGGAAAAAGAAAAGAAAAAGTGAAATTGTATTCCTGTGATTTGGCATCTTATAAGCACATCAGGGGCCAAGAAGTGAGTAGAAAGCATGCATACACGTGTAATACCTTGAATTTTATCCCCAAGACTATCTGATTCCCGAGTAGCCCTGGGAACCCCAGTAACACTAGCCAAGTAGCATGCCTTACCAGATGATCATCAATCACAATGAGGATCCTGAGACTAAAATAATTAAAAGTTTGAAATACAGGGCCAAGGAAAGGGTTAAACATTTGCTTTGCATCCTGGTTCAAATTCTCAACACTACATATGGTCCTCTGAACACCAAGGCTCACTCCTGAGCACAGATAGAGCTGGAAAAAATACCCTTATTATCATAGGATATAACCCCCCCAAAGTAAAACACACCCAGAAATGATCACTTTCTTACATTTTCATAACAGTTCATGATTTTTAAGAGCTTGGAAGAATTTTGTCATTTATAGAGGGCTGGTGACAGAACAATAAGATGATTCATCTTGAAATTCAATTTTTTGATTCTCCCTCTACAATATACTTTTATGTGAAAATTTTCTATAATAGCAATATCTTTAATATTGCAGTCTCAATACAAATTCTATTATTTGCTGAAAAAATAATGTACATGTTACTTGTCACTTTATTTTCATGTTTTGATATAGAATACTGAAAAATTAAAATAGAAGCAGAAGAAAAAAGGTCTAGAAAACCCTACTTGAACAAACTAAATGAAGAATAACATTTTATCTATTAAATGTGTGTTTTTTCACCTGGTGGCATTCCTGTACCAGGGAAGACCCTACAGCTGCTCTGACATCTATCTACTCAAAAGAAACACCCCTTAACACTGAGAAGACAACAAGAACAATGACTTGCTTACTGGACAGGGCTTGCTGTATTGCCCCTTAATTGTGAGGTTTGTCTATAACATCACCTGGAAGCAATCCTCTACCACGGAAGACCCTACCACTGCTCAGACATCGTACTGCTCAAAAGAGACTTCCCTTAACACTGAGAAGACTTAACAACAACAACCTGCTTACAGGAAAGGGCTTCCTGCATTGCCCTTTCATGGTGAGGTGAAACGAGAAGACACTCCACATCATGACTTCAATGTAGGACATGCAGATTCCAGAATCTTTAATACAGAAACATGATACCAACAACAGAGACTGTGTGAAAAGTGTGTTGGCACTACGGACAATGTCTTGGATTGGACGATAACTTGCCTGAAGCCTAGAGCTGGTCTTATGCCAGGAAATTCAGGGGTAGGATCTCTTTGTATTTAGGCCAAGGTTATTCCTTTTCATGCCTCTCATATTTTGGTGGGCCTATGCAAGCAACAATTGCCACTCTAACAACGTTTTTACTGTGCTCCTTTGACTCTAATCCTTAAAACGCACCCACTTAAAATTTGAGGTTAACTTAAGCTAATATTCATGTACATGGAAATGTAAAAAACTACTATGCCTCTAATGTTAAAGGAGTTACATAAGTTTGATGGCTTTAGATTGCCTTGTGTGCTGTTAAGAAATATTATAATGTGCTACAATCTGGGGACTCGAGGGACAAAATAATTGCACATGGATTTTGTTTTGTTTTATCTTAACTTTCTTTGGCTGAAAGTTCAAAGTTAAGATATCAGCAAGGGGACTTCTTCTGAGAATTATGTTATGGGTGATTGTCCTTCCACTGTAACTTTACCTTGTCCTCTTTCTTTGCATCTTTTGTTCTCATAATTCAAAATAAAAAATTTTAAAAAAATGATATGAGAAATAACTACACTGAGAACTATCATAACCATGTGAATGAATGAGGGAAGTGGAAAACCTGTCTAGAGTACAGGTGGGGGTGGGGTGGGGAGGAGGGAGATTTGGGACATTGGTTGTGGGTATTTTGTACTGGTGAAGGGAGATGTTCTTTACATGACTGAAACCTAACCACAATCATGTTTGTAATCAAGGTGTTTAAATAAAGATAGTATAAAATAAATAAATAAGTGATAAAAAAAATAAATGTGTGTTTTTGTTCTGGGGGCCTTACTTAGCAGTGCCTAAGGGTGATCCTCATACCTGTGCTCAAGAGTTAACCAAAGCAGTGTTCAGGAGCTATATGTGGTCTTGGGGATTGAGCCAGGGCTGGTCACATGCAAGTTACGTGCCTTATCTATTTCTCAGGCTTTATTTAATCAAGTTTTGAAATGGCAAAAGATTATTTTGAGATATAGGGATAAGAGCCCAAAACAATCTAGAAATTTAAATACTTAAATTTTATTTTATTTTGGGGGGGTCACACCCGTTTGATGCTCAGGGGTTACTCCTGGTTAAGCACTCAGAAATTGCCCCTGGCTTGGGGGGACCATATGGGACGCCGGGGATTGAACCGCAGTCCTTCCTTGGCTAGCGCTTGCAAGGCAGACACCTTACCTCTAGTGCCACCTCGCCAACCCCTAAATACTTATATTTTAATCTTTAGAGTCATTGAGTATCAATATCTAATTATATAGCTTTTACATTTCTACTTTTCACAAGGCAAAATTATTTCAGAAAACGAGTTTTATATTACCTGCTGATTTTATTTTTCCCTTCAACAGAACACTGAGGTGGTTAAATTGAACTCCATATAAGTCCCTTTAAAGTTTGGTCTTGACAGTGGAAGGATAAGAATATTATACACATTTAAGAACTTGACAATTTAAGACACAATTTTCATTTAAATGCTAACAATACAAGAAGAAATTATCTTAATATTCATTCATGTATCTAGAAGTAGAGACTTCCTATCTTTACACTCTCCTTAAATTTTTTGTTTGTTTTGGGGTCCCACCTGGCGACACTCAGGGGTTACTCCTGGCTTTGTGCTCAGGAACAGCTCCTAGCAGGCTCAGGGGACCATATGGGATGCCTGGAATCTACCCGGTGTCCATCCTGTGTTGGCCGCATGCAAGGCAAACTCCATGCTGCTGTGCTCTGGCCCCTCCCCTTAAATTCTAGTTCAGTGTCTAGTCCTTCTACTGAGCAATTGTTTATTCCAATCAGCAAATCCATGCAATTTAATATCACAATTATATTAGTTCAGTCTCTAGTCCTTCTGTTGAAAAATTGTTTTTTCCAATAAGCAAATCCATGCAATTTAATATCACAATTATATTACTTAATATCAGAACTTCACTGCAAACTCTACAAAATTTAATATCACAATTATATTACTCTATATTAGATTCTTATTCTAAACCCTACAAGAGCTTCTTTACTTAGAAGAACCACTATTTTCTCTGACTCTGGTTTTTAAGTTAGTTCTCATTTAAAAACATGAGAACTAAAACAAAAACGTAAGAACTGTACATTAGTTCTCACTGCAAACTCAGAAGTTATGGTCTTTCAGGGTCATAATCCTGGCTCTCTACTCAAGAATCACTCCTAAATAGAGTTGGGGATCATATGTCATGCCAGGAATTGAACCCAGGTCGACCCCGTGCAAGAAAAGTGCCCTATTTCTCTGGCCCAATCCAGAATCTTTAAACCTTAATGCTCATTTTTTTAAAAGTGAACAGAAGTTATATATTAGAATTTTTACATCAGTTAGGCTGAATTATATTTGGATAAGAATAATTTTCTGTCTTGTGCCTAGAAAGACCTATGAAACAAATATTTTGAAACCTTTAAGACAAAAAATCAGCTAATAGCATCGCTCAAAGGTTTTAGATATCATGTTTGCATGCAAAACCATGGAGTTTAATATTTGATACTACATGGGGCCAGAGCGATGGCACAGCGACAGAGCATTTGCCTTGCATGCAGCTGATCTAGGACTGACCCGTGTTTTAATCCCCCAGCATCCCATATGGTTCCCCAAGCCAGGAGCGGTTTCTGAGTGCATAGCCAGGAGTAAATCCTGTGCATCACTGGGTGTGGCCCCAAAACCAAAATAAATATATATGCATATATATATATTTGATACTACATAATTTCCAGTGTACTGGTATGTTCCTGTGTCCTCCCCTACCCCCAAAAAAAGAAACTAAAAGACTGGGAATATTGTTCAATAGTAAAGCACTTTCCTTACATGTGTGAAATCACTGGTTCAGTCCCAAGTTACACAAAAAGGAGAAACACTAAAAATGACAAAATTTTGTATAAAAGGAAATGTTCATTCTAAATGAGGAACAGAGGTTTGCTCTTCAAGCCCATGTTCTCCCTGGAACATGTATCTCACTTCCTAGTCTCTATGTCTCTTTGCTTACCTTTCTCCAGTCTGGGAAGTCCACGTTCTCTTTTGAGCACATATTTTCTTTCTCTCCCTTCATATCTTTCTAAATAAGTTTATTTCAATAAAACCCATTTTGTGAGGCTAAAGCAATAGTACAGTGGATAGAGCACTTGTGTTGCATGTAGTCAGTATGATTTCAATTCCCAGTATCTCATATGGTCTCCTGAGCACCAACAGGAGTAATTCCTGAGAATAGAGCCAAGAGAAACCCCTGAGCCTGCCAGCATTGCTCTACCTTCCAAAGAACCTATTTTGCTTCACTAAAAATAATAAGTAAGCAACAAAATGATAAGTTCCAAAATTGTAGCTACCAACTACAATAAAGTAACTTATTTTTGTTATTAACTGACATAACTATATTTTCTTACATTTTTGGCATTGTACTCTGCCAGTTTTATAAAATCCTTTCCTATAGAGAGAAAATAATGATAATACAGTATTTCCTCTAGATCAATATATTTTCTACTAATGGCACTCTAGGAGATTTCCTTTCAACATTAAAACTGGTATTGGATGGGACGAGTTAGGGTGATACTGAGACATGGTGGATGAAAGCTGACACTAGTGGAAAGTGTGCTGTTAGAACTTACCATTGTTAATATTGTAAATCGTGATGTCTAAAATATAGTTTTTAAAAAGTGTATGTGGAAGGTTTTTGGTTTTTGTTTTAATTTTGGGGTTTGGGCCACACCTGGTGACACTCAGGGGTTACTCCTGGCTTTGCCTCAGATATCGCTCCTGGCTTGGAGGACCATATGAACGCAGGGGGATCCGTTGTCCGTCCTAGGTTAGCTGCGAACAAGGCAAACACCCTACGGCTTGCACCACCACCAGTCCGGCCCTATGTTGGAAGTTTTTTAGACCCTTTGTCAAAGCTCAGGAAACTCTTTCATATATGTTATAAATTTTCAAATTCAGAAAAATTTTCTTGTGCTGTGGGCCTGAGCAATAGCACAGTGGTAGGGCGGTTGCCTTGCACGTGGCTGACCTGGGACAGACCCGGGTTCGATTCCCAACATCCTATATAGTCCCTTGATCTTGTCAGGGGCGATTTCTGAGCACAGAGCCAGGAGTAACCCCTGAGCGCCACCAGATGTGGCCTAAAAGCCTCCCAAATTTTTTCTTGTGCAGTGACTACTCTTATGTAATTTTGAGTTGAGAAACTCATTTACCTAGCTTGGGGATACAGCTGAATAATGAGGTGCATCCCCAAAACAAAGCAATAAAACCTCTCTTAATAAGAGAATTTAATATGCTAACAAAAGTTTACTAAGCTTTAGCATTACAAGTATGGCCCTCTTGATAAAAAAAGTTTGGTGAGATTAGATAGTAAAGCAAGTAGGATGCTTGCCTTGCACACAGCATCCCAGATAGTCCCCTGAGAATTGCTAAAAGTAATTCATGTAGAGTATAGACTGTAGAGCCAGAAGTAAACCCTGAACATCCTGAGGTTTGGCCCAAAAACAAAACACAAAAAGAAGTGGTATACTCAATAGAGGTGTCAGAGTAATAGTACAAAAGGTAGGGTGCCTGCCTTGCATGGAGCCAAACCAGATTCAACTCCAGCACTTCAAATGGTCACCCAACCCTTCCAGGAGTGCTCTCTGAACATAGAGCCAAGTGTAAGCTCTGAGCTGCTGATGTGGCCACAAAATTTCAAAGAGGATGTGAAAGAGGAATCAAAAAGGATCCTGCTGTCAAAGAGGATGTGCTGACACAATAGCACCAAGGGTTACAGTATATATTTAGCATGCAGGAGGATGGGGCTCAGTCCATGGTATTGCATGGTACCAAAGTAATTGTGCTGGGAGTAGTCCCTGAGCAAATAAAGTTTGGCCTAAAAAGAAAAAGAAAAAGACATTCCCTTTGCTCTTTGAAACAAAATATATGGAACCTGAAGCAATTAAACTAAGTAAGATAAGAAATCTTAAAAAATTGCTAGATGACTGACTAATGTGGAAAATAAATAAGTAAACCAAATTACTGACAAAATTAAAACTAATACTTGCTAAAAAAAAAAGTAAGGAAAGGAGAAGTGGAAAGAATGATGAAGAGAGGGGCAGGAGAGATAGCATGGAGGTAAGGCATTTGCCTTTCATGCAGAAGGTCATCAGTTCGAATCCCGGCATTCCATATGGTCCCCCATGCTTGCCAGGAGCAATTTCTGAGCATGGAGCCAGGAGTAACCCCTGAGCAATGCCGGGTGTGACCCAAAAAACACAAAAAAAGGAATGAAGAAGAGTCATTTTGGTGGTGTCACCACATTACCAATTCAGTGGTGGGAGTCATAAAAAGCAAACATACAGAGGGAGAGAAGTGGTCACCCCAATTCTATATTATAAGCCACAAGTAAATCAATGGAAAAATTACAATTAAAAAAGTATGACAGTATTGCTAAATGTATCTCAGAAAAATAAATTTCTCCTTAAAAATTCATAGCATTCCAGTCAATAGCATTTGAAGTCAACAGAACTTCACCGATTCTCAGAATAGCTTACTTTTCCAACTCTTTTCATTGAGTTACCATGATTTACAATATTATTGACAATTTCATGCACACATTTTTAACACCATATCCAACAATGAATAACTTACTTTAATATAATGCACACCATTCAACTTTCCAATGTGCTGCTCAATGGTCCAAACACAGGAACTGCATGTCATCCCTTCAACGGATATGGTGACAGAATTCACACCCATCTTGAATCCCTTTTTATTTCTTCTTTACATTCCTACAAGAAACAATAAACTAATTCTGATTATGGAAATATCTCAACAACATCCCATCTTTCCAATTTAAAAGACTATAAAATAAGATCAGTATTCTTTTCTCTCACCTCATTTTACTCCGACTTCATCATCTTTGCTTTAGCTATTCACTTCACTTAAGGGAACTATTCTTCAAAATACCAGTTTTACTTCTTTCTGTCACTAAGCAAGTATTTACTTAAAATTTAACCATTTATTTATTTGTTTGTTTGGAGTTTGGTGGCATAGCCAGCTTTGCTCAGGGTTTACTCCTGGTCTGTGTGGTGCCAAGGATCAAACTAGGGTCACCCACGTGTAAGTGCCTAAACCCCTGTACTATTTCTTCATTCCTTACATTTTATTTATTTTCCACCTTTCCTCATCTATTTATTATTGCAATGACTAAGAGTTACATAGACTTTTTATGGTGTTAGCCAGGAACAGCAAACCCGGTTGCAGAGAAGGCACATGTTAGTTGTGGCAGGGGTTACACATGTTGGTTGTGGTGCTCAGACAAATTTTAGTTGAAGTGGTTATTAGGAATCATTGGAGTTCTCAAAAACATGATCACCAGGAGTCTCACTCGAGATCACTAGCTGCAATGTTTTCCAAGGGGTTCACACTTCAATTGGAGTGCTCACAAATACCCAATTACAATGTTACAGAGATCATACACATACTCCGTTATGTCACAAAGGCAGGTAGAGGGGGAGGGTCTCAGACAATGGATCTTCTGAGACTGTACTTAGGCACCCGAGGGTAGTGCCTAGATTGAACTTACAGTCTCACATGATTCCAAGACAGGTTCTCTACCATTATGCAATACCTGGACCTCAAATAGAAATTTATTTTTCACTCTTGAGCCTGATTGCCACCAAACATCATATAAGCAGCTGCTGCCTGATCATTGGCTGACGCTTTTGGGACCAATGGTCCCACATGGTCCCCCAAGCCTCCCAGGACTGATTTCTAAGCGCAAAGCCAGGAGTGGCTCGAGTGCTGCCAGATGTGACCCAAAAACCAAAAATAAATAAATAAAGGCCCACAAATAGCTAAAGCAACACTTAGGAAAAAGAAGATGGGAGGCATCACTTTTACCAACTTTAAATTGTACTACAAAACAATAACCGGCCCCTATATAGGCCCTCTTATATATTATCCCTTCTCCCTCCCTTCAGAAATCCTTCTATCCTCTCATCTCCCAATCCTTATCTGTTATCTCTTCTTATTTAACCCTTTTTACCCTCAGTTCTTAACCCATTAAGTACGGAGACCGACCTCCTGCCCAATAAACCACCACCCAGCTCCCAAAGTGAAAGGACACTCTCTCAGTTCCTCATCTCATGCCCCAGCAAGAAACTACAACCAACACTCTTGCTGACTCATGCTATGCGGTCCTTCTTCTCACCACCCCGCAAATGTGGACTATTGCATGCTGCCGGATTCAGCCCCAGAAGGACGCCCAGCTCAAGGACACTACCTGATCCCTTACTGCTGCAAATCATTTCTCAAACTCAACAAGACCGTGGTGTGAGATGCAAATGTGCCCTGGATTTCAATCCTCCACAAAAAAATATCTAAAAAGACTTAATGAGGATGCCTATATTTCCTCTGTATATTTAATACCTCTATAATAATACTTCTTAGTGAGTTTATTCTCAAATGTAAAGGTAGCCTCCTCCATCACTTATTTTCTTTACTTTATTCAAATTTATTTTTATTTATTTCTTCTATTTACATTTTTTTCTTTAATTTCACCTGTTTTGGTTCTGCTTAGTATGAAAACCTTGAAGAAAAAGTCTTACCTGGGATAAAAGCTCAGGTCAAAATGAGGGCACAAAGACTATGTAGCCTGTCATTCTCACCCCTAATTGCACCAGCAATACAATGGCACCATTTCCTTTTGCATAGGCACTCTAAAAAAGGGAAAATCTTATGCACAGAACAAAGTTCTTATCTACTATGGATAAGAAGCCATACATTTTATAATACAGGGGCACCTCCCACCCTGAACATGTGTCGTGTGGACCCAACTTAGACTCCATGTGATCGGACAGAGACCGTCCAACCCAGAACCCCAGAACCCAAACACAGAACTGACACAGTTCCCTGCAACAGCACCAGGAACCAAACTGCCCCCTGAGAAATTCCTAATACTGCTCTGGCACCAACTTGCACCAGTTATAATATGACATCCTAACAAAGAGGAAATGACAACAATCTGATCTAAGTGCGGAATGCCCTATCTCATCACCTAATGGTAAGATGAAATCAGAAGACACATCGTCCTTTGCTCTGTGCAAAAACCAAGATTGCTAACTACAGAAGAATGACTTTGACAAAAATGACTGGGCAGAACTTATCCTGGGACCAATAAGAAAGATCCTAGCCTAGGCTTTGGCCTAGGATTTGTACAAAAACCAAGATCTCTAATTCCAGGGGTCTTACTTTGACAACTACAACTGAGCAGAACTTCTGGAAACATAATGAAAGACTCCATCCTAGGCTTTGGCCTAGGATCTGAGCAAAAGCCAAGACCACCAATTACAGAAGACTGATTACAACAACAGTGGTGGAACAGAACTTCTAGAACAGTAAAGAAAGACTATCCTAGCCTTCGTCCTATGACCTGTGCAAATACCAAGATCTCTAGCTACAGAGGCCTGATTTTACCATCTACAACTGAGCGGAGCGGAAAGTTTCCAGGCACCATAAAAAAGCCCTTGAAATGTGAAAATGAGCATGCATGGAGCCTGTAGTTGTTCCCATGGCAGTATACTTCAAGGGCTTCTATCTCTCATGGTAGACAGCTGAAAGAAGGAATTCTGAATCATATGCTAGATATATACCTATATATAATTTTACAAGAAATCAGCCAATTACGTGAATATTGAAAGAAAGGGACTCTCATTCACTGCTGGTGGGAATGTCGACTGTTCCAGCCTTTTTGGAACACAGTACGAATATTCCTCCAAAAACTAGAAATTCAGAAATTCTTCCATATAACCCAACAATACCACTTGTAGGAGCAAACCTTCCGAGCCCAAAAACACAATGCAGAAAAGGCATCTGCATTACTATGTTCATCACAGCACTTTTTATAATAGACAGAATCTGGAAACAACCCAAGAGAACTCAGTGTTTGAGAACAAATAAGCGGATAAAGAAACTGTGGTACATCTACACAATGAAATATTATGCAACTGTTAGGAAACATAAAGTCATAAAATTTGCTTATATATGGATGGATATGGAGAATATTATATACTGAGTGAAATGAGTCAGAAGGAGAGGGATAGACATCGAATAACCACACTCATCTGTGGGATATTAAAAGAAAAGATAGCATGATAAAAATATCCAGAGATAACAGAGATGAGGGCAAGGAGGAACAGTCCATGGTAAGAAGCGTCCCACAAATAGCAGGGAAATGCAGCTGGGCAGATAAATAACCACTATGACAATGATAGTTGAAAATTATCACTCTGGACAAGCATTGGGTGCTGAAAGGAGATAAAACTGATAGGTATGATAACCCTTCAGTAACAACACTGCAAACCATAGTGGCTAAAAGGGTAAAAAAGAAAGGAAGAGAGAGAATGTTTGCCTCAGAGCTGCCCAGGAGGAGGGCGGGAATGAAACTCGGTATATGGTTGCAGAAAACGTGCATTGGTGAAGGGTGTTGTACATTTTATGACTTAAACTCAATTATGAACAACTTAGTTTTGCTTTGTTTTGGTATTTGAGTCACATCTGTTGCTGCTCAGTGTTACTACTGATTCTGCACTCAGGAAAATTTCTGGTGGGATTGGGGGACCATATGTAATACCAAGAATCAAACCTGGGCCAGCTGCATGCAACCTGGCCCCTAAAGAAAGTAAGTTTTAAAAAAAAAAGTCAGCCAATCATTCCAAATGAACTACCATTTTTTAATTAATTGATTTATTTAAACACTATGGTTACAAAATTGTTAATTGTTAACTACCATTTTTGTTCCCACCAGCAATGTATAAAATTCTAATAGCTCTGCCTTGCTAATAAATAGCACTGACAATGTTGGTTTGCTTTGACATTCTAATAAATGTATTAGTTCAATTGTGGTTTTATTGTATTCTGTGAGGTTTTTTTTGGTTTTAGAATCACACTCAGGATGCTAAGGGCTTACTCCTGGCTCTGTGTTCAGGAATCACTCCTAGCAGTTCTCATGGTATCCTATGTGGTGCTAGGGATATACTCTGGGTTAATCACATGCAGGGCAAACACCTTCCAGTACTCTCTCTCCAGCCCTATTATTGTTGGGGGAGTGGTTGGTCCCCATCTGGCAATACTCAGAGGTTACTCATGGCTCTGCACTCAGGAATTATTCCTGGCAGTGCTTGGAAGCCCATGTGGGACACAGGGGAATAAAGCTGAGTCTGCTGCATGCCAAGCAAGCACCCTGCCAGCTGTATTATCTCTCCAGCCCCCCTGGCACTGAATTGTTCTGCTCATTTTGTTGACTTGGGAGCCACACCATCAGTGCTTAGGGGTTACTCCCAGCTCTAAGTTAAAGAATCACTCCTGGCTGGATGCAGAGGACCATATGGGATGCCAAGGAATCAAACCTGGGTGAGCAAACAAATTGTACCCCTCATTTGTTTTACTCTTTACAGCACTTTTGGGATTTTTGTGTGTTTTCAGGCCACATCCTGCTGTCTGCAGGATTACTCTGGCTCTTTGCTAAAGTGTCACTTCTAGTGGAGCTCTGGGGACTATGCATATGCAATGTTAGCCATCAAAACTGGATCAAGGGGCCGGAGAGATAGCATGGAGGTAAGGCGTTTGCCTTTCATGCAGGAGGTCATCGGTTCGAATCCCGGCGCCCCATATGGTCCCCTGTGCCTGCCAGGAGCAATTTCTGAGCCTGGAGCCAGGAATAACCCCTGAGCACTGCCAGGTGTGACCCAAAAACCAAAAAAAAAAAAAAAAAACTGGATCAAACACATACACGTACTTACTCTCTGTATTATCTCTCCAGCCTTCCTACAGTGCATAGCCGTGGTGTCAAAATTGGTCACAATAATATGAAGCGTCAAGTACAGATATTTCCTATATACCTCCTTGCTTCTCCCAAACACAACTTCCTTGGTGCAGTTGTGACAATCATCACAGTGGCTTCAATTTCATGGCCTAGTTTGTATTTTCTTTATTTGCAATTTTTTTATCTTCAAGATCAAATGCCTATTCAAATCTTTAACCTAGTTTGCCAATAGGTTATTTACCCATTATCAAATTGTGAGTTTTTTTCTATGCGGTTATTCACTTAATCAGAAAACATCCTTGAACAGATGCTTTTAATCAGGCACTTTGAAGATTTTTTTTTTTTTTTGGGCCACACCCGGTGACGCTCAGGGGTTACTCCTGGCTATGCGCTCAGAAGTCGCTCCTGGCTTGGGGGACCATATGGGACGCCGGGGGATCGAACCGCGGTCCGTCTCCTAGGCTAGCGCAGGTAAGGCAGGCACCTTACCTCCAGCACCACCACCCGGCCCCGAAGATTTTTTTAATTGGTTAGTTTAGAGGCCATACGCAACAGTGCTCAGAGCTTTCTCCTTGCCCTACACTCAAAAATAATTCCTACAGCTGCTCTGACATCGATCTACTCAAAAGAGACTTCCCTTAACACTGAGAAGACTTAACAAGAACAATGACCTGCTTACTGGACAGGGCTTGCTGTATTGCCCCTTAATTGTGAGGTGAAACTAGAGGATACTCCACACCAGCCTGACTTCAATGTAGGATGTGCAGATTCCAGGATCTTTAATACAGAAACCTAATGCCAACAATAGGACTGTGTGAAAAATAAAACTGTATTGGCACTACAGACAATGACTTGGATTGAATAAACTAGTTTGCCTGGAGCCTGGAGTTGGTCTTATGCCAGGAAACTTCAGGGGTAGTGGTCTCCTTGTATTTAGACCAAGGCTATTCCTTTCTATGACCCCCATATTTTGGTGGGCCTATGCAAACAATATTCTCCACTCTAACACCATTTTTGATTGCCCTTTTAATTAACCCTTAAAAAAAACCTCTTGAACTTTTGATGTTAACTTAAACTAATATGTATGTGCATAAATATATAAAAATGCTATGACTTAAAGTTAAGGAGTCACATAAATCTCATGCCTTTAGGTTGCTTTGTGAACTGCTAAGAAATGTTATAATGTACTACAATCTGGAGACTTGTGGACAAAGTAATTGTACATGGGTTCTGCCTTATTTTTCTTAATGTTCTTTGACTGTAAGTTCAATATTTAGGCATCAGCAAGGGGATTTCTTCTGAGAACTCTGTTTATGGGCGATTGTTCTTTCACTGTAACTTTACCTTGTACTCTTTGCATCATTGTTCTCATAATTAAAAATTAAAAAAAAGAAATAGTATGAAAACAGAGAATTAAAAAAAATGGAAGGGGAGAGAATTCATTAGCAGTTGTATTTGTGAAACTTCTTGTATCTGTTATAAAGTCATTAATGCAATAGCTGAAGATTTAGTATGTTCCCATTTTTTTCTCCAGAGATGGGAAATACATTTAAAAAAGTGTGTGTGTAAAAAAAAAGTGTGTGTGTGTATGTGCAATTGTCATTTGCATAGACAGCAAAATATGGAAAAAATTGAAAATAAACACTTTTGGCCTAAAAAGCAAGGAGATCTTACCCCCGAAACACCTTGGTATAACACCAACTCAAGACTCCAGGCATACTTGGTTGTCCAACGCCCTAATTGGAACTTAACTTATTAAACTGTAAGTCAGAACCCCATTTGAGTCATTTAAATTTTTCTTTATTTTTTATTATCATTAAATATTTGTTATTTTAGATGTTTTATCGGTAAGCCTATTTTAGATATACTGTACCATGTAAAATTTGCTCAGTCAATAAAATGGAAAATGTTTAAGAAGCCTGATCACTAGCATCCTAGAAAGGCATGGCTTGTGGCAATGTTGTAAAATTCTATAAAAATTTAAACACATAGAACAAACTGTTCTTTAGGCGGTGATAGTGGGTGAATGAAAAAATGGGTTTGCCATCTATTTAGTCCTTAGTTCTTTGTATAGCTATGGCCTTCTGCAGTTCTGTTGTCCATGTCTAGTGTTTACATTCTTCAACTGTTACATTCTTCACCTTGGTGATTATTCTTGAGGATATTGAACCCTGCTAAACAATTGAAAGTTTAAAGTAGTATCCTTCCTTCTAATGTGTCCTTGAAGGGACTGTATCTATTTAAGCTATTTATGCCCATTCCAAATTCTCTCACTCCTTCCCAACTCAATATAAGTGATTCCTTCCTAAATGAGTCCTCTCTTTTCCTACACAGTCTTAGGATGTTGGATTATTAGCAGATTATTTTTTGCTTCATTTTTTGGTGGTGCTGTTCTTTTTGTTTGAACTTCAGGAAAAAATGAATTTATCCAGCTCAGTCGGAAATTAAAGAATCATACTTAAACTAAAATTGTGGATTCTTGTTCCACGTAAAGACAAAATACTTATGAATCTAAAGTATATATGCATACTATGAATATGGAAACGTTATTTAAATTTGCAGCTTTAAAAATAGCAAACATTTATTGAACTTTTTATTATGTGGCAGTTTCTATATGTTGCATCATCAGACTTCCATGTAACTTTGTGAATTTATAGATGAATGTATTAGATTAATGTATTAGACCAGATTTTGTGGTTAGAAAACTAAGATTGAGAGAGAATAAGAAATAAATTTACTATCACTCATTTAATAAGTAGTGAGGTCTTTAGTCAACTGTTAGTAATAAAACTTTTGTTTTAAAGTGTAAAAAAATAAAATAAAATAATTCCTGACCGAGCTCAGGGAACCATACATGATTCCAGATATCAAATCCAAGTCAGTCATGCGTGAAACAAGCTCCCTACCACTGTATTGAATATTGAACTTTGAAGATTTTTAAATTTGTAAATAGGTGAAACTTTTTGTTGTACAATGACATTATTTTTTCTTTTTTTTTTTTTTTTTTTTGGTTTTTGGGCCACACCTGGTGACGCTCAGGGGTTACTCCTGGCTATGCACTCAGAAGTCGCTCCTGGCTTGGGGGACCATATGGAAAACCGGGGGATCGAACCGCGGTCCATCCAAGGCTAGCGCAGGCAAGGCAGGCACCTTACCTCTAGCGCCACCGCCCGGCCCCATTATTTTTTCTTTTTCTTTCACCGAGCAAGAGCTTTAATTAAAATTTGCTTTTAGGGGTCCAAGAGCTAGTACAGTAGGTAGGGCACCTGCCTTGCACATAGTCAATCTGGGTTTGGTCTGTAGGACCCCAAATGGTCCTCCAAGCTCTGAGTAGCTTCTAAGCATAGAGCCAGGAGTAATCTCTGAGAATCACTAGATGTGGTTCAAAAAACAATAACAAAAAATTTACTCGCAGCTGAACAGGTTCAGGCCTCAGCACCCCAGATGCCCACCAATTCAACTAGGAGTGATTACTGAAAGCAGAACAAGGAATAAGTCCTAAACACAGCCAGGTGTGATGCAAAAATCAAAAGAAAAAGTATTTCCCTAGTATGTACAATGGTAGTATGCTTACCCTATATGAATCCCACATGTTCAATCCCTGACATCCCATATGATTCCCAGAGCACTGCCAAGAGTGACCCCTGAGCAGAGCCAGGAGTAGCCCTAAGCACAACTGAGTGTGACCCAAAAATTAATCAATAAAAATAATATTTAATAATCCACTTTTTGTTTATAGAATGTGCTTTTGGTATAATATACATTTCTGGCCACATTTCTTAGTTTGTGTCTTTCTTTGTAGAGCAACATTTCTACCAATTAGCAGCCTTATCACAAAGCTGAGAATGGGCAAAAGCAATATTATAGCAGGTAGTATACTGTATAGTATAACATTTTCCTTGCATGCACCCATCCCGGGTTTGACACCTGGGATAGTGCCCCATATAGTACCCTGAGTTCCCTGGGAGTAATTCCTAATCTTACAGCCAGGAGTAAAATTGTTGGGTGTAGCCCAAAAACAAAAACAAAAACAAAAGCTAAGAACAAATAAAAGCTGTGTTGGGGGGGGCTGGAGAGATAGCACAGCGGTAGGGCATTTGTCTTACATGCAGCCGACCCAGGATGGACCCAGGTTCTATTCCCATCATCCTATATGGTCCCCCAACCTGCCAAGAGCAATTTTGAGTGCAGAGGCAGGAGTAACCCCTGAGCATCAACGGTGTGGCCCAAAAACCAAAAAATTAAAGCTATATTGGATGAATACAATGTTTCTATTTGGGAAAATAAAATAAGTTCTGAAGATAGATGGTGATGAAGGTTGTGAAACATTATGATTAAACTTTAATGTCACTGAACTGTATGCTAAAATTGGTTAAATAGTATGATTTATCCATGTAATTTTTCCATCATAAAAACAAAAATCTTCCATTGATCAACAATATGTTAGAAAAATCTATTTTGGGGCCGGAGAGGTAGCATGGAGGTAAGGCGTTTGCCTTTCATGCAGGAGGTCATCGGTTCGAATCCCGGCGCCCCATATGGTCCCCTGTGCCTGCCAGGAGCAATTTCTGAGCCTGGAGCCAGAAATAACCCCTGAGCACTGCTGGGTGTGACCCAAAAACCACAAAAAAAAAAAAAAAAAGAAAAATCTATTTTATAAAGTTCATACACACTATTCAAAGAACACTTAAGGCACTGGTGAAAACGATAAAGCCAAAGCTTTATTTTGTATCCATGGGCAATAAATGAGGGTTCAATTACAAGATGAGATGTATCTGGCTAAAATGGACCATAACGGGCCCAGAGAGATAGCACAGTGGTGTTTGCCTTGCAAGCAGCTGATCCAGGACCAAAAGGTGGTTGGTTCGAATCCCGGTGTCCCTTATAGTCCCCTGTGCCTGCCAGGAGCTATTTCTGAGCAGACAGCCAGGAGTAACCCCTGAGCACCGCCGGTGTGACCCAAAAACCAAAAAAAAAAAATGGACCATAACTAGCACTTTGTATTATTTTGGTTGGGGTGGGGGGACATACCTAACAGTGATCTGAGGCTACTCCTGGAGATGCTCAGACAACCACATACAATATTGGGGATATAACAGTATCAGTCTCATGTAAGGCAAGTATACTATATTTGTACTATCATTCTGGGCCCATAACTAGTACTCTGTAAAAACATTTTATTTGGTCTTCATACTTATGAAGATAATAAATATATCATGCTTCTTTCACAATTAAGAGAACTAAGAAATGGAGGGCAAAATTACCTGTCCAGGGGCGAGAGCAATTGTATAGTGGTAGGGCATTTGCCTTGCATGTGGTTCAATCCAAAAAAACCCATATGGTGCCCTGAGCCTGCCAGGAATTTCTTAGTGCAGAGCCTGGAATAATTCCTAAATGCCAGCAGGTAAAAAAAATATTTACCTGTTAAAGATCTTTTTTTTTTTTTTTGGTTTTTGGGTCACACCCAGCAGCACTCAGGGGCTACTCCTGGCTCTGGTACTTCAAAGTTCCGCAAGCACTAAGCCAGGAATGGCTACTGAAGAGTGGTTCCAAAATAGGGCTACTTTTGTTTGAATTATGATTCTGTCATTTGCTGAATTTAAAGTCTTGGGTCTATAACTTTCCCTCCATAAGCTTCAGTTTTCCATGGCTAAAAAATTATGATATTGCTGAGATGAGAAAATGAGACCATAGGTGCAAATTACTAACTATAGTCCTTCATTCACAGTCAGTTCTTGTGAACTGCGGGTTTTTTAAGCAATATACAAGTAGCATTAATAATCTAATCATAGAAAAAACATTTTTTAAATCTGTAAAAAGAATAATACTCTAAAAGTCTGTGTGTTTCTCTCTTTCAGCCTGTGGCCCCTTCTCAACCTTGTTTTTTTCCTATGGCCCCTCTGTCCTACCAACTGGCTCCTTAATATCATTTATGCTATTTCACCTGTGTCCCGTTCTGTAATATCCTATAGGCCCACAGAGGACATATGGGCCTCAGATGAGAAACACTACTGTAATCTTACTACTGTAAGATAAGAAATACTACTGTAATTACTAAAGAACTGTAACATCTCATCTAGTGCTCATCTGATAAAGGCTTTATCAAAAGCTACCTACCTTCTAGCAGTCTCTCAGTATCAAAATCTCCTGCTTTATCTTTTATATTCCCATTTATCAACTTTTGGCATCTTTGTTTTTTTTTTAATATATCCCTTCCCCTTCCAAAATTCTAGTTCTAAAAATATGAGGCATAATCTAGGAGTCCAAGTTGACACCAGAGTCACCACTGAGAATCAAAGACCACCTCCGATAATGCAAAGCAAAAAAGGGAGTTTATTTGGCTAGCTGAGGTCCAAGTCTCATCCAACCAGTGGGGTTGACCAGGACCCCAAGTCAAATCTTATAGAAATTACAAGTATTAACAGCACAACCATTTCATTGTATAGATGTCCTAATTTATCACTGATTTTTCTCTAGGGATACTCTGATTCAAACCCTGGCTGTCAAGGGATACTCTGAGTCAAACTTTGGTTGTTAAGGAAGCCTTTGGTTGTCAAGGGAGCCTTATCAGAGAGAAAGCACTGAGTTCACTCAGCCCCTAGTTCCTCATTCCTGGAGGGCACAAACTTTAGTTTTATTTCTGAGTTAACTCTGCCTTAGCTCAGAGTGGAAAGTACCTAAACTTTTTTTTTAGTACCTAAACTTTTTTTTTGTTTTTTTTGGGGTCACACCCGGCAGTGCTCAGGGGTTACTCCTGGCTCTAGGCTCAGAAATCGCCCCTGGCAGGCACGGGGGACCATATGGGAGACACAGGGGACCATATGGGATGCCGGGATTGGAACCACCTTCCTTCTGCATGACAGGCAAATGCCTTATCTCCATGCTATCTCTCCAGCCCCTAGTACCTAAACTTTAACCAGTCTCAAGAAGAACTACTTCACTGGGGTGATTGAACCCAGGGGGCCTTGTTTCTTACATTAACAGTTAAAACAAAGATTTAAGAGCCAGACTGCCTGAATTTGTTTGTTTCCTATCTCTGCTTGCTTCACAACTATGTTACCTAGAGCAAGTTATATGGACTCTGTACCTTAGCTTCCTTATCTGTAAAACAAGGGCAATGATTGAATCAGTTTGACAGAATTTAATGATTTAAATGTTTATGAGAATTTAATGTTTATGTTATGAGAATTTAATATATGTAAAATACTTAGGAGATCAGGGGCAGGGAAGACAAGAAGAAAAAAACAATTTATCAAATCAGGCACTAAGTAAAAGCTAGTGTTATTGACCTAGTTCACTATTGTCAATCCAGCAAGTTAAAGAACCCTTGGTACAGATCAGGAACTCAATAAATATATACTGAGAAAATAAATAATAAAAATTCAATGTTGGGGCCGGCGAGGTGGTGCTAGAGGTAAGGTGTCTACCTTGCAGGCGCTAGCCAAGGAAGGACCACGGTTCAATCTCCCCCGGCGTCCCATATGGTCCCCCAAGCCAGGGGCAATTTCTGAGCGGTTAGCCAGGAGTAACCTCTGAGCATCAAATGGGTGTGGCTGGAAAAACCAAAAAAAAAAATTTCAATGTTGGAGCCAGAGTGAAGCACTGCAGTAGGGCATTTGCCTTGCATGTGGCAGATCGAGGACGGACCTGGGTTTGAATTTCAGCATCCCATATGGTCCCCCAAGCCTTTCAGGAGCCATTTCTGAGTGCTGAGCCAGAAGAAATACCTGAGTATTGCCAGGTGTGGCCCCCCCCCAAAAAAAAAGAAAAGAAAAGAAAAAAATGTTTCAGGCCAAAGAAAGCGTTCAACAGACTGGAGCAAATGCTTCATATTCAAGAGACCCAGTCTGGAGACCAGAGCAATAGTATAGTGCCTTGCACACAGCTGACTTAGATTCAATCCCTAGCATCCCATATGGTTCCCAGAGCCACCAAAAGTGATTTCTGAGCATAGTCATAACCCCTGAATGCTGCTGGATGTGGTCCCAAAACAAAAGAGAGACTGAAGTTCAATTCCTGACACAAGGTACCTATGAATCACCAAAAGTGACACTCAAGGGGCAGGAACAATACCACAGCAGGGAGGGCATTTGATGTTCAGCATCCCATATAGTCCACAGAGCCAGGAGTAACCTTGAGTGCTGTCAGTTGTGACCCAAAAACAAACAAAAAGAGTCACCCTCAATCATAGAGTAGAAAAAGCTCCCTGAGCACAACTGGATGTAGGCCAACCTCCACCAAAACAAGGAGAATTCAATTCAGTTGGCTCCAATTGGAGCCAACCTTCAAGCTTAAGAACAGTCCTAAAAGTCATAAACTTGGAGTGGGGTGGGATATCTCAAATGATTGAGATCTATCTAGTAAGCAAGAAACCAGGGTTCAATCATGGAACCACTCCACATGCCAAGTTCAATCTAAGTACACCTAAAATTTGTGATCCCCAGTACCATAATGAAGTGTTTGATTTCCCTTGCACCACAACCAAGTCTCTTCAAGCTCTTGTCATCGCAACAACAAAGGAAAAGTGTGGTTGCAAAACAGTTGCAACAAAGGAGATGAAGAAGATAAAATGCCTTCTTTGGCATTAAAATCTCCCATCTTCTCTAAGTGGGATAAAAGGCTAAGTGAGGGTCACTATCAGACCCTCTAAATTTCAAAGCATAGGCACCCCTTCCTTACTAACAGTTAATATTTGCCGATATTGCTGTATTTGCAGATACTGTCTACTTATTTGTATATATAAATTCAAACAGATGCCCCAAGCCCTGTCAGGAGTGAGCTCCAAACCTAAAACCAGGAGTAAGCCCTAAGCACTGCCAAGTATGGCCCAAAAATTAAAAAATAATTAATTATCCCCCTTCTTACAGGTGGAACACCGAGGCACAAAGTTATATAAACTGCTTAAGATACTAAATAAACCTTAATTTAAAATCAAGCTGTCTAGTTCTAGAGCCTATGCTATGTACTACAGCATAGGGTAAATGACAACTAGCTCTGCTTAACTGTGGAAACCTGATGTTATTACTCAAAATTCTCTTCTCCAGGGTAATTTGTACTTTCTTTTTTTTTTAAAAAAAATTGCTTTATTATCCCCTCCCCATGTCCTCTCTATGGCTATTGCTGATTTCACTATGATGACTGGTGGTCACATTAGTTTTTGGTGCTTGCACCCTCAGTTGTGCTCACTGAGTTTGTTCTCTATTATTTATGTTACTAGTAAACATATTCCTCAGGATTCACATGTTTAGCTTGGGCATATAAGCTATAGTTTTAGTGTTCACCAAGGTTGCTGCTGTGTCCATTTACATGTTCCTGGGCTGTCACACTTCCTGGCCATGGCCCTCTCATATCTTTCTAACTGCAGTGTCAACATTTTCTTTTCTTTTCTTGAGTAGGAGGGCATCCCAAGCCATGCATGCGGTGGGGTACCCAGGGCTATTCCTGGTGATACTCAGGCCACGATGGTTCAATGCCAGGAGCCAGCAATGCTGCTCAGGCCCCTGCAGTGTTAGTGGCCAGGGGGTCAAACCCAGCAGTGTTTTGATCAAATTTGGCCTTAGCATGCCAGGCTGGTGCTCCAACCCTTTGAGCTGCAATTTGCCTTTCAGTAAAGTAATTTTCCAATCTCCTGCTGGAGGGGAAGCCTATACTGATTTAACCAAAATGAGCTGAAGGGGCTTCTACAGACTCCCAGTTCTCAGCTCTGTGCCTCACTAACCTACACTTTACCCATTGTCAGAAAACTTAGAGCCTTTAAGACTCACTAAGACCAAGACTTTCCTCCAGGTTGCCCACCACCAGGGCAGATGGGGAGGAAGCATAACCATACCACAGCATACAGGGAAAAGACCTGAGTGATCAACTCTATTCTATCTGGTTTTATTTCCCTTATTTTCAGGCCCCAATATTCTCCTTGAGTTTCAGGTTCTGAGCCACTTATAAGTAACAGGAGATAAAAGAGATAAAAAAAAAGCTCACTCAGGGAAATAATTTAAGGGGTAGTAAACATGCTTTGCATGCCAGAGGCCTGAATGGCTAGGGAGAGCTCAACAAGCTGAATGTATGCATATTCAATCCCCACCACCAGCACTATATAATTTGACTACTGAGTGATCTCTGAGCACAGAGCCAGGCAAAAAAGAGCAGGGGCCAGAGCGATGGCACAGCAGTAGGGTGTTTGCCTTGCACGTGGCTGACGCAGGACGGAACATGGTTCGATCCCCTGGCATCCCATATGGTCCCCGAAGCCAGGAGCAATTTCTGAGTGTGTAACCAGGAGTAACTCCTGAGCATTACTGAGTGTGGCCCAAAAATTTTTTTTAAAAATTAAAAAGAAAGCAAAGTGGGGCCAGAGAGATAGCACAGTGGTAGGGTGTTTGCCTTGCATGCAGCTGATCCAGAACGGACAGTGGTTTAAATCCCGGCATCCCATATAGTCCCCCATGCCTGCCAGGAGCGATTTCTGAGTGCAGAGCCAGGAGTAACCCCTGAGCACCACCGGGTGTGATCCAAAAAAACAAAAACCACTTTCAAAAAAAATTCAAAATAACAACAAAAAAGGCAAATTAACAATAAAAACCACTATCATGGGAAGAGAAAACCACTGCAGAGAGGAGAGATAGCTCAATCCTATCAGTGACAGTATTGTAAAACACATTGCCCAAAATTTTTTAAAGTTTCTGTCAAAGGGGCCAGAGTGATAGCACAGCAGTAGGGCATTTGCCTTCCACGAAGCTGACCCAGGACGAACCCAAGTTCAATCCCCAGCATCCCATATGGTCCCCCAAGCCTGCCAGGAGCAATTTCCAAGTGCCATGAGTAACCCCTGAGCGCTGCCAGGTTGGCCCAAAAACCAAAAAAAGTTTCTGTCATATAGGCTAGAAAATACAATTGGTAGGGAGCTTGCCTTGCATATGGCTGACCCAGGTTCAATGCCAGCACCCCACTGTGTGAGTACCACCAAAAGTAATTCCTAAGTGCAAAGCCAGGAATAACCCCTGAGCATGGTCAGGTGTGGCCCAAAAACAAAACAAAAGTTTCTGTCATAGAAGCAGGCTGGTGTATGGGAATGAAACTCTGGACATTGGTGAAGAGAAATGGACATTAGCGAAGGAATTGGTGTTGGAGCATTGTATACCTAAAACTCACCATAAGTAACTTTGTAAATCATGATGCCTCTATAATTTTGGGGGGCCACACACCTGAGCTCTGCACTTAGGAGTCACTCCTGGCAGGCTCTGAGGACCATATGAGATGTCAAATACCATCACTAATAATTCTTGAGTGCAGATCCAGGAGCAACCCCTAAGCACCACTGGTTGTGGGTCCCTCCCAGAAAAGTAGGTGGTTTTGGTCACTTTTCAGAGATGCATGTCTCTCTATATACCAATACACCATCTATAAAGCTAAATTTGTTTATTTTTCTCCTATTAATGTCTTGTGTCAATTTAATCTTAAGACTAGTCAAAGAACCTAGAAAGAAGTGAAAAATATTTCCCCTATGCCCAAGAAGTTGTTCAATTTTCAAATTGTACATTAACAGCTAAAGAGACATTTTCAGAAGGGGTATGGGCTATACTCAGCAATGTTCAGAGATTACTGTCCTGTGTTCATGGATCACTCTTGCAAATGTTCAGCAGACCTTATGAAATATCAGATATGAAACCAAAGTCAGTCACAAGCTGGACAACTGCCTTAATCCTTTCGTACACTCTGGCCCACCTCTAAACCATTTGCTGAAATTATTTTATGAAGCTTTTTCTTTAAAGCACTCTTACTTGGCAAGCAACTTAGCCCCTATATTAGTCACTCTGTTCCAGAAATGTGTTTCTAAGTGCAGTCTCTATTGGTAAGTATTAAAACAAAATATACTGTTAAACAAAAAAGTCTGGATATTATAGATCAGAACAAAGATATGGGTTCTGATGACAGCGTTTTCCTGAGCTTTTTACTCTGGACTTAACCTTTTAAAAATAATGAAGGAGAGGGGCTGGAGAGATAGCATGGAGGTAAGGTATTTGCCTTTCATGCAGGAGGTCATCGGTTCGAATCCCAGCGTCCCATATGGTCCCCCGTGCCTGCCAGGAGCAATTTCTGAGCCTGGAGCCAGGAATAACTCCTGAGCACTGCCGGGTGTGACCCAAAAACCACCAAAAAAAAAAAAAGAAATTTATGGGGCCGGGCAGTGGCGCTGGAGGTAAGGTGCCTGCCTTGCCTGCGCTAGCCTAGGACGGACCGCGGTTCGATCCCCCGGCATCCCATATGGTCCCCCAAGAAGCCAGGAGCAACTTCTGAGTGCATAGCCAGGAGTAACCCCTGAGCATCACAGGGTGTGGCCCAAAAACCAAAAAAAAAAAAAATAATGAAGGAGGAAGACAGATTATACAATTGGTAGTATACTTGCCTTACATGAGGACGACCCTGGTTCTATCCCCAGCATCTTATAATATTCTCTGAGTCAATTAGGAGTAACCACTGAGCACCACTAGTTATGGCACTAAAACCAAAAAATATATTAATAATGTATTTTTCTGCATTCAGAAAACTATGCAGCAAAGTTAGTGTTTTATTAGCTAATCATACCAGAAGAAAGGTGATTTCCATAGCGATGAAGTCTATAATCCTGGTTTCATTTACACTATTTAATCAACCAAATCATAAAGGTACCAAGAACTGGAGCAATAACTCAACAAACTTA
The DNA here is from genome assembly GCF_024139225.1 of Suncus etruscus. Classification (NCBI taxonomy): domain Eukaryota; kingdom Metazoa; phylum Chordata; class Mammalia; order Eulipotyphla; family Soricidae; genus Suncus; species Suncus etruscus. The sequence goes on along the minus strand of NC_064868.1, from coordinate 65,942,917 downwards.
AAGCATGATTTTTATGTATGTAACCCAAGTTCAACACCCAGCACCACGTGGTCCACCAAAAACTACCAAGAGTGACCACTAAGCCTAGAGCCAGGAGTAACCCCGAAACAGAAAAAAAAGCAACCTACAGATTTATACCATAAATCCCATTCAACAAATTTCTTTTTTTGTTTGTTTTTTTGTTTTTGTCTTTGTTTGAGGGGGCCACCACACCTGGTGACGCTCAGGGGTTACTCCTGGCTATGCACTCATAAATTGCTCCTGGCTTGGGGGATCATATGGGATGCCAGAGGATCGAACTGCAGTCCATCCTAGGCTGGCATGCACAAGGCAGATGCCTTACGGCTTGCGCCACTGCTCCAGCCCAAAATTTCTATCATCCATCCTATACATACAGCATTTGATTTGTGTTGGAAGACATTGTAACACTCAACACATATGGTGTACCTTGTTGCCCTAACTGGATCAATACTATAGTGGCTAGGTTACTTGCTTGCATGCAGCCTACCCAGGTTTGTTCCGCAGCACCACATACAGTCCCCTGAGCCCCATCAGGAATGACCCCTGAGTACAAAGCACAGGAGTAAGTCCTGAATACTGCCAGTTGTAGCCCCCAAAAAATAATACACTGAAGGACAGAGTGATAGTATAGTGTAGTATAGGAGGCTTAGTGTGCAAGTCCAGATTTGATACCTGACACCACATATGGTCTCCGGAGTACTACCAGGAGTGATTCCTGAGCACAGGCTCAGAAGTAAGCCCTTAGGGCCCGGAGAGATAGCACAGCAGTGTTTGCCTTGCAAGCAGCTGATCCAGGACCAAAGATGGTTGGTTTGAATGCAGGTGTCCCATATGGTCCCCCGTGCCTGTCAGGAGCTATTTCTGAGCAGACAGCCAGGAGTAACCCCTGAGCACCGCCGGGTGTGGCCCAAAAACAACAACAACAAAAAAGTAAGCCCTTATAATTGCAAGTTATGCCCATACATACACGCGCGCGCGCACACACGCACGCACGCACGCATGCACGCACACACCCAAAAAAGCTTAATATATAGCTAGAAATATATAGGTATTCTATACTGTAGAGTACCAAATATACTGTTAACATAAAGATTTAAAAAAACTATTTGTGCTGGAGCATGTAAGGCACCTGCCTTTCATGTGGCCTAACTGGTTTTGATTCCTTGGCATTAGATATGGTCTTCCCTTGACCCCCACCTCTCACCCTGTGCCCCTCTAGGAGAGATTCCTCAGCTCAGAGCTAGAAGTACTTCAGGGTGTGGCCCCAAAAATAAATAAAAATGAAGTTGAACTATTTGGTCTTATTTTCTTTTTTTTTTTTGGTTTTTGGGCCACACCCGTTTGACGCTCAGAAATCGCCCCTGGCTTGGGGGGACCATATGGGACGCCGGGGGATCGAACCGCGGTTCGTTCCTTGGCTAGTGCTTGTAAGGCAGACACCTTACCTCTAGCGCCACCTTCCCGGCCCCTGGTCTTATTTTCTTATGGGGGGAGTGAAGTGGGTTCATAGCTCACTGTGTTTATAGCTTACTTCTGGCAATGCTCAGGGGACCATATGCAATGTTGGGGATCAAACTCAGAACAATCACCTGCAAGGCAAGTACTCTACCTACTGTATTATCTATCCAGCCCTTATCTTAATTTTTATAGTTGAAAGGTTCAGGTGGTATCACTAAAACTTGAGTTTAGAAAGATGGTACAGCAGTGAAAGAACATGTCCTGCATGAGGCAGATTCCAATCTGACCACTGGCACCACCTGGTCCCCAAAGCATCAAGTCCTGGAGATCCCCAAGCATCATAGGGTGACTCTCCCTGCCACCACAAGAGCCCAAGTAGTACCACACCCTGAGGCCACACATTAGAACAGATTAGCTGAGAATCGTTGGCATCCTAAGCACTTCGGAGGCCCCAAAACAAGTTTTAAAACATTTAATAATACAGACAGCCAGAGAGATAGTACAATGGTGAAGATGCTTGCCTTGCAAGTAGCTAACCCTACTTCACTTCCCAGCACCACATATAGTTTCCTGAATACTCTCAGGGGTGATTCCTGGGCACAGAAACAGGAGTAAGACTTGAGTATGCCTAGGTGTGACAAAAAATATTTAAAATACAGGGGCCAGAATGGTGGCACAGCGGTATAGAGTTTGCCTTGCATGTGGCTGACCTAGGACAGACCGCATTTCATTTCCCCCACGTCCCATAGAGTCCCCCAAGCCAGAAGTAATTTCTTTTTTTTCTTTTTTTCTTTTTTCTTCTTTTTCTTTTTCTTTTCTTTTTCAGAAGTAATTTCTTAATGCAGAGCCAGAAGTAACCCCTGAGCATCACCATGTGTGGTCCAAAAACAAAAAATACAAATCTACTCTTTAAAATACCTTCTCTTTTCCTGGGTCCTTATTTTCTAAATTTTCTTTTTATCAGGCCAAGGTTCAAAGAACAATTTTCAGCATGACATAAGGAGAAACCCATATAGTCCAGATCTATATACCCAACCCCTTCAACTCTTTGTTCTATGCCTTATGTTATAGACATTAACAAAGATGAAAATCTGATGCTATTCTCTCTTACTCAAAGTTAAATCATTATCAAAATAAGTTGAGAGAAAAGGGAAGTAGTTCAACAGAATGGAGCACATGCTTTGCATGAAGAAAGCCTGATGATTAGTCACCAGCACCACATGGTGTCATTCCCCTATCCCCCTAACTGCCAGGAATAAGCTCTGAACACTGATTTGGAAGTAGCAAAATATATATATATATATATATATATATATATATATATATATATATATATATATATACTAAATAGATGGTGAAGTTCACCTATTTGTTGGAGATTTCAGTTTGGGGTTTTTTTTTAATCTTTGGGCTATACTAATCTTGGTATTCAAGATTTAATCCTGGCTCTATACTCAGGGATCACACCTGGCAGGACACACGGGACCATGTCTGGTGCCAGGGATCAAGTGAGAGTCAGTTGCTATAAGACAAACACTTAACCCACTATACTATCTTTCCAGCCCCATCTCTAAGAATTTTTAACTGGCAAGTTTCAAGTCCTTGGTTATCACAAACAAACAAATGTCCTAATACCATTAAATAAATACAATCCACAGAACTTCTGGAGACATATTAATTTAAATGCAAAGCACATTTGGGACAGAGAGATGGATGTATAGTCCCAGTTTCCATGCATAGCATACATGATTTTCTGAGAAATATTGAAGAAACCACCAAGCATAGAGCCAGGAACTGCCCCTAGCACTACAAAGTGTAGCCCCTGAGTACTGCTGAATGTGACCCCCCAAAAAACCAAAATAATAATAATAAGTCCAGTGTGTATCTGTTTAAAAGAAACCAAGAAAAATAGCAATAAGCAACAGTATTTATTATTTTCAGAGCAAAGTATAAATTGTTTTCAACACAAGTCATTAGCAGTTGCATTTAGAATGTTTTTCAGAATTAATTACATATTCCTGTACTTTCTTAGAAAATACTAAAATGGGGGCTGTAGAGAAAGTACAGTGGGTAGAGCATGTGTCTTACGTGCAGTCAACACAGAATCAATCCCCAGCATCCCATATGGTCCCTTGAGTATTGTGAGGAGTGGTCTCAGTATGTAGAACTACAAGTAAACCCTGAGTATAACTGAGTGTGTCACCCTCCTTCCCCCAAAAAGAAATATTGGGATGAACTTTATTCTCTCACAAAAATAGAACTCAAGGGCCAGGGAATGCATAATAGCATATACAATGTACATAATGGCATATACAATGTGTACATATACATATGTACAATGTATATAAGGCACTTGCCTTATATATAGCTGACCTAGGTTTGATCCATGGTACCACATATAGTACCTCAAGCCCCGTCAGCTGAAAATCTGCCCCACAAAAGCCACAATATCCACAAGAGTACTTGAAATTCTTGGACCACGTGACAAAAAAAAAACTCCATTTTTTTTGTTTAATACTGTCATCCCCTTAGGAAAAAAAACAATCTAGATGAAAATGTTTATCTGAAGCCACCTAATGTTCAAAAAAAGAAGTGACAAAATAAGAATAACTTGGGCCGGAGAGATAACACAGCAGTAGGGTTGCCTTAGACACAGAAGGACAGTGGTTCAAATCCTGGCATCCCATATGTCCCCAAAGGCTGCCAGGAGCAATTTCTGAGTATAGAGCCAGAAGGAATACCTGAGCGCTGCCGAGTGTGACCCAAAAACAAAACAAAAACAAAAAATGACAATAACTTCCTGTCAATGTCTAATAACCTTATTGCAATATACAATATTTTTCACAAATTTTCTTGTTATTGTACTCTTTTTTTCTTCTTCTTTCTTTTCTTTTTGTTTAACTTCTTAACAATTTTGCTCCTGGAAACAAATGTATTACTATGATCAACTATATCAACTATGTGATGGAGCCAGAGCAATAGCACAGCAGTAGGGTATTTGTCTTGAATGCGGCCAACAAAGGATGAACCCGTGTTCAATCCCTGGCATCCAATATGGTCCCATGAGCCTGCCAGAAGCAATTTCTGAGCACAGAGCCAGGAGTTACCCCTGAGCACTGCTGGGTTTGGTCCAAAAACAAAAACAAAAATAACTATGTGCTACATGCTCTTTAAATAAAGTGAATTTTGGGCCGGAGAGATAGCATGGAGGTAAGGCTTTGCCTCGCATGCAGAAGGTCAGTGGTTCAAATCCTGGCATCCCATATGGTCCCCTGAGCCTGCCAGGAGTGATTTCTGAGCATAGAGCCAGGAGTAACCCCTGAGCGCTGCCGGATGTGACCCAATAATAAAAATAAATAAATAAATAAAATAATAAAATAAAATAAAGTAATATTTTTTGAAGAATGGCCTTGGACAAATAACAAGTATCAAACATAGCATGACAGATTTAATCAGTGATTTTGGTATGACTGGGAAAACGGGCATACAGGGCTAAAGCAATATAAAAAACTGTTTGAAGCCTTTTTTTTTTTTTTTTTTTTTTTTTTGGTTTTTGGGCCACACCCTGTGACGCTCAGGGGTTACTCCTGGCTATGCGCTCAGAAGTTGCTCCTGGCTTCTTGGGGGACCATATGGGACGCCGGGGGATCGAACCGCGGTCCGTCCTAGGCTAGCGCAGGCAAGGCAGGCACCTTACCTCCAGCGCCACCGCCCGGCCCCGAAGCCTTTTTAATAAACAATAAGGATATTCTTAAAAAATAGATAGCGATAGCACAGCGTAAGGTGTTCGCCTTGCACACTGCGACCAACACAGGACACAACTCAGTTTGAATTCTGGCATCCCTTATGGTCCCTCGAGCCTGCCAGGAGCGGCTTCTGAGCAGAACCAGGAGTATCCCCTGGGTCTGACAACCCCCCAAAAAATCCCAATAAAATTAAAAAATAGAAATTGAGGGGCCAGAGAGATAGCATGGAGGCAGGGTGTTTGCCTTGCATGCAGAAGGATGGTAGTTCGAATCCCGGCATCCCATGTGGTCCCCCAAGCCTGCCAGGAGCGATTTCTAAGCATAGAGCCAGGAGTAACCCCTGAGCACTGCTGGGTGTGACCCAAAAATAAAAAAAAATTAAAAAATAAATTGGGCATCCATATGGCCCAGCAATGCCACTCCTAGGAATATACATAGAAGACCAAAAACACAATGCAGAAAAGCCATCTACATTCCTATATTCATTGCAGCACTATGCATAATACTCAGAATCTGAAAAATAACCTAAATTGTTTAATCTCACTGAAAACAGATGAGCACATAAAGAAACAGTGGTACTCCTAGGGATATACCCTAGAAACACAAAAATACAATTCAAAAATCCTTTCTGTGTCACACCTATATTCATTGCAGCACTACTTATAATAGCCAGATTCTGGATACACAAAGATGCCCTTCAACAGAGGAATGGCTAAAGAAGCTGTGGTACATATACACAATGGTATATTATGTCATCTGGAGAGATGACGTTGTGAAATGACGTTGGATGTACATGGAATCTATTATGCTGAGTGAGATAGAGATAGATACAGAATAGTCTCATTCATCCGTGAGTTTTAAGAAAAATTAAAGACATTATTGTAAAAAGGCCCAGAGACAACAGAGTTAAGGGATGGATGGGCCAGAAGGACCAGCTCACAATTTGAAGCTCACCACAAAGAGTGGTGAAAGCTGTTAGGGAAATAACTACACTAACAACTAGTATGGCAATGTTAAAGAATGAAAGAAGTGGAATGCCTGTCTCAAAATAGGCAGAGGTGGGGGAGGAGAGGGATATTGGTGGTGGGAATGTTGTACTGGTGAAGGGGGTTATTCTGTTTATGACTGAAAACCAACTACAATCATGCTTGTAATCATGGTGCTTAAATAATTAAAAAAAAGAAAGAAAGAAATTTTATTAGAACTAAAAAAATAGAAACATTGGTATATGTATACAATACTACAATATACTAGCAGTTAGGAAAATGAAGTTATGAAATGTGCTTATAAATGGATGGATATGGACAGTATTATGCTGAGTGAAATGAACCAGAGGGAGAAAGATCAACATAGAAATATTGCACTCATTTGTGAAGTATTTAAAAAAAGATAGTATAGTAATACTATCCAGAGACAACAGAGATGAGGGTCAGGAGAACCAATGGTAGGAAACTTGGCAAAATAGCAGGGGAGTGTATTTAGGGCAGAAAAACGACCACTATGACAATGATACTTGGCAATGATCACTCTGAACAAGAACTGAGTGCTGAAAGGAGATAAAGTGATATATATGATACCCCTTCAGTAACAATATTGCAAACTACAGTATCTAAAAGGAAAAAGAAAAAGAGAAGAAGGGAGGGAGGGAGAGAAAAGAAAAATGTTTGCCCAGAGGCAGGCAGGGGCATGGGTGTAAAACTGTGACATTGGTGATGGGAAATGTGTACTGGTGAAGGGTGTTGTATATTGTATGGCTATAGCTCAATCATAAACAACATTGTAACTGTGAAAAAATTCCCACTGTATTATGAACCACCTTGTAACCATGGTTTTTAATAAAGTAATTTTTAAATAAAAAATTAAAAAAAAAGAAAACTGGTTGACGAACTGGAGCAATAGTACAGTGGTAGAGCATTTGTCTTGCATGCAGCCAACCAAGGTTTGATTACTGGCATAAAGTTCCCTGAGCACCAAAAATTCATGAGTGCAGAGCCAGGAGTAATACCTGCCAGGAGTGACCAAAAAAGTAAGAAGATGTGACTCAGCAAGAGAGCATATGCTCTCCATGTGTGAGGTCCTTGGTTCTATTTCCAGCACTCCCCTGTAAAAAATAATATTGGTTACACTTGAATAAAAATTTATAATTTATAAAGTACTTTTGAACATACTCTTTCATTCAATATTCAACAACCTATGAATTAGAGCAGGAATTACCACTTTATTCCAGTGAGTATATTCAAATGGAAAAAATGGATGCAACTATTTAAGTTCTTAAATATATAAATTTCATCTGTTGGATTAAGAAAGAGCTGTATGATAGGAAATAAGATTAAAGTGATTAATTTGGCACTACAGTTTATGCATGTAGTAGATACTGAGGGGGGAAAGGAATGAGAAACAAAAGTGTTTTGGGCCAAACGTTAGTACAGTAGGCAGGGCACTAGTCTAACATAATGTTGACCCAGGTTCAAGTCTCCCAGCAGCCCACATAGTCTCCTTAGAAAGTCTACAACTGAGCCCGGAGAGATAGCACAGTGGCATTTGCCTTGCAAGCAGCCGATCCAGGACCTAAGGTGGTTGGTTCGAATCCCAGTGTTCCATATGGTCCTCGTGCCTGCCAGGAGCTATTTCTGAGCAGACAGCCAGGAGTAACCCCTGAGCACTGCCGGGTGTGGTCCAAAAACCAAAAAAAAAAAGAAAGTCTACAACTAGGGGCCTGAACAATGGCTCAAGCGGTAGGGTGTTTGTCTTGCATGTGCTAACCTAGGATGGACTGCAGTTTAATTCCCCGGCATCCCATATGGTCCCCCAAGCCAGGAGCGATTTCTGAGTACATAGCCAGAAGTAATCCCAGAGCTCACTGGGTGTGGCCCAAAAAGCAAAAAAAAAAAGAAAGTCTTAAATCTAATCCCTGGGGCCGGAGAGATAGCATGGAGGTAAGGCGTTTGCCTTTCATGCAGAAGGACGCTGGTTCGAATCCCAGCATCCCATATGGTCGCCCATCCCTGAACACAGACAGGAATAATCCCTGAGTACCACCAAGTGTAACACCAAATTATAAAATAAAATATAAATAAATAGAAGTGCTCTCAGTAGGTTTCAAGGCTACCATATTGCATAACTACATGACACAGTTCTCAAATAAAGTGACTACTACTTCCTGAAATTGTGTAAGACCACAACCCTGGATGAGAGTAAGAGCTTCCTACCTGCAGAACAGGATCTACTGGTAGATCTAGAAACTATATCTTCCAAGATCCAAATTGATTCCCAATAATGTCTATTTTGGCCACATGCCCCAGCTGAGATTCCCAGAGGGAAGGGGTGAACAGCACAGCCAACAACTACTTCTCAGGGACTAAAATGTCTATATATTCTATCTTAGGATAAAGAATAAGAGCAAGGAAGATAGTTCAAAGAGCTATAGTACATACTTTGCATGCAGTAGTACATCCGGGTTTAGTCTCAGCACCACTGTCCCATGAGCACCACTGAAATAACCCCCAGGCACTGAGCTGGGAATAGTCCCAGAACACCACACTTGTGCCATGAAAAACAACTGATTCAGAATAAAAGTTCCTCCATAAAATAAGATTAGTGATCACCATAATAAAGTATTAGAGGAAATGAAGATGGTCTTGCATGAGTATATCTAATCATCTAATAGCAAACTTACACTAGAACATGCCAGCAAAGTTTGAGAAAAAGAGGTAAGTTAAAACTGGTACTGGCCTGGCAATTGCTCATACCTTGACCATTCCTTAAGAGAATACCAACAAAGATTACAAACAAAACTTTCTTCATAAACTTCTTACCAAGGTATATTTAGGCACACATAAAGCAGAAACACAATTTATCTAATTAGATGTCTAACATAAAGGTAGCCTAAAACTGACCAGAAGCTTAATATGTAGAAAGCAATCTAAAATAGTCACTGGTGGGGCCGGAGATATAGCATGGAGGTAAGGTGTTTGCCTCTCATGCAGAAGGTCCGTGGTTTGAATCCCGGCATCCCATGTGGTCCCCTGAGCCTGCCAGGAGCGATTTCTGAGCATAGATCCAGGAGTAACCCCTGAGCACTGCTGGTTGTGACCCAAAAACAAAAAAACAAACAAAATAAAATAGTCACTGGTAATCTTCAAATGGCCAAATAAACAACGCAGTTAAGTTTTTCTTCCTTTTATTTTCACATGAGAAACATACTATACTTTTGTTTGTCTGTTTTGTTTTTGTTTTGGGGCCACACCGGTGACACTCAAGGGTTACTCCTAGCTATGTACTCAGAAATCGCTCCTGGCTTGGGGGACCATATGGAATTCCAGGGGATCGAACCGTGGTCTGTCCTAGGTTAGCGGGCTCCCCTTGCCCCTTGTGACACCACTCCAGCCCCGAGAAACATACTATTCTTACAGAAGCAACTGAACACAACTAGGTAAATGTACTGTTTTGTTAAAGGCATTTTTATAGTATTCTAGCAACCATCACAAAACGTGTTTCTTGGGGCCGGAGAGATAGCACTGTGGTAAGGCCTTACTTAGACAGAGAAGAATGGTGGTTTGAATTCCAGCATCCCATATGGTCCCCTGAGCCTACCAGGAGCGATTTCTGAGTGTAGAGCCAGGAGTAACACTGAGCGCTACCAGGTGTGACCCAAAAAAAAACCGCATTTCTCTTTCTTCTACTTGTTCTTAAACTTCCTAATGGCTCTTTATGTGCACACTACTCTCTACTGGTATTTGCTACTGACCTACAGCCATTTGTAAAAATACCATTTTATGTCTCTATAGTTATGTCATTGAGAAAATTCAATACAAAACTCTAAATTCAAGAAACAAAAGAGCATGGGCATAGTATCAAATGAAAGTAGTATATACAAGTACTTAACTCTAAAGTCCATGTTTCTAATCCTTGTCAAAACAATGTATCCAGCAGCCGGGAAGGTGGTGCTAGAGGTAAGGTGTCTGCCTTGCAAGCGCTAGCATAGGACGGACCGCGGTTCGATCCCCCAGTGTCCCATATGGTCCCCCCAAGCCAGGGGCGATTTCTGAGCGCATAGCCAGGAGTAACCCCTGAGCCTCAAACGGGTGTGGCCCAAAAACCAAAAAAAATGTATCCAGGGGCCAGAGAGAAACACAGCAATAGGGCATTTGCCTTGCATGCAGCTGACCCAGGACAGACAGTGATTCGAATCCCGGCATCCCATATGGTCCCCGTGCCTACCAGGGGTGATTTCTGAGCACAGAGCCAGGAGCAACCCCTGAGCTGCCAGGTGTGACCCAAAAACAAACAAACAAACAAAAACAATGTATCCAGCAGGAAGGAGTGATAGCACAAGAGTTAGAGTGCTTGCCTTGCATTCAGATGACCCAGATTCTCTCCCCAGTATCCCATATGATTCCCCCGAACATTCTAGAAATAATTCCTGAGCACAGAACCAGAAGTAACCCTGATTACCACTGGGTTTGGCCAAAAAAAAACAGTATTCAAAGAAAGGTACCACAGAAGAAAATAGCTATTCAACTCATTCAAAAGAGTCTGACAGAAGGGATTTCTGAGGACAGAGCCAGGAGTAATCCCAGAGCACCACAAACCCAGAACACCACGGGGGGGGGGAGGGGTTGGCTGCATTCAAGGCAAATGCCCTACCCACTGTGCTACCGCTCCAGCCCTCCCCTTTCATTTCTGATCCAGTTTATTTGAGCACATTCTTTGTTTTTTCTTGTATTTCCAATGGTTTGTCTATCTTGTTTATTCTTTGGTAAAGCCAGCTCCTAGTTTCACTGATTCTTTTAAGGTCCCGAGCACTGCAAAGCCAGAATAGTACCACATCACTGAAATGAGGATTGACTCATCAGGTCCCGTATCACTGAGAATGACCCCTGGGTTCCCTGGGCACCGATTGAAAAAGCCTACAAATATTAATAAATAAATTTATCCTAAATAATCCTAAGATTTTTGATGTAAATAACAAAATGTGATAATTGGATTAAATAGACTTTTATTGATATTTTTTGGTCCCTACCCAGTGTTGCTTAGGGCTGACTCTTGGATCTCTGCTCAGGGAGTTACCCTTTTCTAAGAATTTTATTTTGGGTCCGGAGAGATAGCACAGCGGCGTTTGCCTTGCAAGCAGCCGATCCAGGACCAAAGGTGGTTGGTTCGAATCCCGGTGTCCCATATGGTCCCCTGTGCCTGCCAGGAGCTATTTCTGAGCAGACAGCCAGGAGTAACCCCTGAGCACCGCCGGGTGTGGCCCAAAAACCAAAAAAAAAAAAAAAAAGAATTTTATTTTATTGAAACCATTAAGATCTGCAAAGTCCTTCATAGTTGAATTTCAGATATAGAATAGTCAGAATAAATACAGAATAGTCAGGGCTATTCCCACCACCAGTGTCATTCACTCCACCAATGTACCCAAAGTGCATCCTCTACCACCACTCTTTGCCCCCTTTTAAGAGGCCCATTTAGCTTTAGATTGTTAAAGTTTAGGCCTCTTGATTCTTTTGTTGTCGACTTTGGCTTGGTTATTCAGTTCTGGCCTTATTTTTTCTCCACCAATTCACCTGAGACCACTTGACCCCTGGTCCCCAGCTTTTCTTTTTTCCTTTCTTCTAAGTTTTATAGAAAACTGCAGAAATATGGGGCCGGCGAGGTGGCGCTAGAGGTAAGGTATCTGCCTTGCAAGCGCTAGCCAAGGAAGGACTGTGGTTCAATCCCCCGGCATCCCATATGGTCCCCCCAAGCCAGGGGCAATTCCTGAGCACTTAGCCAGGAATAACCCCTGAGTATCATATGGGTGTGGCCCGAAAAACCAAAAAAAAGTTTGCCAAAGGATCATCAGTAAGCACCTGAAAAAGTGCTCAGTATCACTTATCATTAAGGAAATCCAAATCAAGACAACAATGAGATATTACTGCACACCAGTAAGAATGGCAAAGATAGTAGAAACAATCTGTGTTGGCAAGGATGTGGAAAAAGACCTTTCATTCACTGCTGGAGGGAATGTTTTCTGGTTCAAACCCTGTGGAACACAGTCTGGTGAGTCCTCAGTAAAGTAAGAATTGAATTGCCATGACTCAGAAATTCCACATTTGTGTACCTACCCCCAGAACATAAAAACATTTATATAATAGGATGTATGCATATCATTATTCATTGCTGTACCTAATACAATCATTAAGTATGGAATCAATGTAGGTGTCCAACTACAGTGGAATGGATTATGAAAATATGGTTGTAAATATACATACTGGAATATTATGCAGCTGCAAGGATGAAGAAATCATGCAATTTTCTTCTGATTGGAAGTGGAAGATACTATGTTTAGTGAAGTAAGCTAGAAGAAAGAAAAATACAGGATGATCTTATCTGTAGTATATAGAATAACTGAATGAGGAAATGTAATGTAAAGGGAGAAAAGCCTTATCAGGAGCGATTTCTGAGCGTAGAACCAGGAGTAACCCCTGAGCGTGGCCGGGTGTGACCCAAAAACCCAAACCACCCCCCAAAAATAGAGTAATACGGATACAGGGGACAGGGCTTAGGTTATATTGGTGATGTGGGAAAGTGATATAGCTATAATTCCAAAGCACACACTCAACAACACTGAAAACAGAAGATCTAAACTGCAATTAACAAACACTGTTGGGGCCAGAGTGATGGTGTAGCACAGGGGTCTCAAACCCGCGGCCCGCGGGCCATTTGGGGCCCTCTGTACAACATTTTGTGGCCCACGGCCGGCCTTCAAATATTGCAGTATTCGCAATTATTTGATTACCGAATAATCGCAATAAAAATTGCATTAGTAAGAAAAAAATCGCATTAAACATTCGCATATCCCAAGCAGTTCCGTTCAGGGTATGCAAATGTTTAATTCAATTTTTTGCAATCTTTTCTTACTAATGCGATTTTTTATTGTGAATATTCAGTAAGCGAATAATCGCGAATACTTTGCACCTAGCGCAGACGTCATTTCCGCTGCTCCTGCCTGCTGTCCCTTGCATTATCGGAGGCCTAAGGGAGAGAAGGGAGAGAAGTTTATTACAGAATTAGATTTTGTCATACCTTCATCATGACTTCATCAAAGCCTGCAGTGAAGAGAAAGATTGATGACGAGCACAGACAATTTCAGGGAAAGTGGGAGACACAGTATTTCTTTGTTGAGCACAGGGGCATCCCCACCTCTCATTTGCTCAGAGAAAGTTGCAGTGCACAAGGAATACAACTTGAGACGCCATTGTTCAACTAAACATGCTGAGGAATGTGCAAAATATCAAGGAAATGAGAGAGCCAAGCAGGTTGCCAGTCTTAAAGCATGACTAATGAGGCAACAAGATTTCTTCAAGAAAGCAACCAAAGAGAATGTTGCATCAGTCAAAGTTACATGGTTAGTGAGATGATTGCTAAGGCAGGGAAACCATTCACAGAAGGAGAGTTTGTTAAAAAATACATGTTACAGGCTGCAAGTATTATCTGTCCAGAAAAGAAAGGTCAGTTTAGCAAAATCAGCCTTTCTGCCAACACTGTGGCAGAGCACATTTCTGACATGTCAAGTGACATTTATCATCAACTGTATGAGAAAGCCAATTATTTTGATGTATGCTCAGTTGCTCTTGACGAGGGCTCAGATATAACACACACTGCACAGCTCACAATTTATGTCCATGGTGTTGATTGCAATTTTGAATTGACAGAGGAGCTGCTCACAATAATTCCAATGCATGGCCAGACCACCGCTAATGAGATATTTCAGCATCTGTGTGATGCCATTGAGAATGCAGGCTTGCCATGGAAGAGATTTGTTGGAATAATAACCAATGTAGGAAAAATGGACTGGTGGCACTTGTTCAAAAAAAACTTTAAGAGGAGAGTGTAGAGAAGGCCATTGCTCTTCACTGCATTATCCATCAGCAGGCCCTTTGCAAGTAAATGCCTGCCGTGTGACAATGTGATGTCTGTTGTTGTGAAATGCATCAACCAAATCAGATCCAGGGGCTTAAAGCACAGGAGGTTCCGTGCTTTTTTAGAGGAAATGGAGTCAGAATATAGAGATGTGCTCTATTTCACCGAGGTACGTTGGCTCAGCAGGGGAAATGTCCTGAAAAGATTTTTTGAGTTGAGAGAAGAAGTGAAAGCCTTCATGGAGAAGGATGGGAATGCTGTTTCTGAGTTGAGTGATCACAAATGGCTCATGGACTTAGCTTTTCTTGTTGACATCACACATAAGCTGAATGTACTAAACAAGATGTTAGAAGGCCCGGGACAGCTTATCAGTGCTGCCTATGACAATGTGAGAGCATTCTCCACAAAACTTGTGTTATGGAAATCCCAGCTCTCGGACAAACCTTTGCCATTTCCCGGCATGCAAGGAACTTGTGGATGCAGGCATACCATTCAGTGGTGAGAAATATGTTGATGCTATTTTAAAGCTAGAGAAGGAATTTGATCATAGATTGCAGACTTCAAAAAGCACAGAGCCACTTTCCAAATTTTTGTGGACCCCTTTTCCTTTGATGTGCAAGATGCCCCTCCTGTGCTTCAAATGGAGCTCAGTGACCTGCAATGCAACTCTGATCTCAAAGCCAAGTTCAGGGAGATTAGTGGAAAAGCAGACATGCATGGGCAATTTTTGAGAGAATTGCCCCCCAGTTTTCCTGAGCTTTCCCGAATGTTCAAGCGCACCATGTGCCTTTTTGGGAGCACATATTTGTGTGAAAAATTATTCTCCACATTGAACTTCAATAAGTCAAAGTACAGGTCTAGACTTAATGATGATCATCTTCAAGCCATACTGAGGGTCTCAAGTGCTTCCTCTCTAGAGTCAAATGTGGTTCAGATTTGTGAGGAAAAGCACTGTCAAGTCTCTGGCAGCAAGGAATAGGCAAAAGATGCCATGTTCAGAAGAAATAATTAAAACTGTTAATAATGATGTTTAAGGACTTTTTTTTGTGAAATCCCTTATGTGGCCCTGCCTCATCCCAACTTTGCCTCCTGCGGCCCCCAGGTAAATTGAGTTTGAGACCTCTGGTGTAGCTCTAGGGTATTTGGCTTGCACGCAGCTGATCCAGGACGGACCGTGGATCCATCCCCCGGTGTCCCATATGGTCCCCAAAGCCAGGAGCAATTTCTGAACGCATAGCCAGGAGTAACCTCTGAGCATCACCGGTGTCGCCCAAAATCAGAAAAAAAGCACTGCAATATGCCTGTCAAGGTGACATGCAGGGAATGGGAGAAGAGATGGGAGATAAGAGGATGAGGATGATAAGTAATAGGAACCCTGGTGATGGGAAATGACACTGGTGATGGAATTGGTGTTGAAATATTATATGTAGTGCTCGCTTCAGCAGCACACATACTAAAATTGGAATGAAACAGAGAAGATTAGCATGGCCCCTGCGCAAGGATGACACGCAAATTCATGAAGCGTTCCATATTTTTCAAAAAAAAGAAATAGTATATGTATAAAACTCAACTATAAATAACTTTGTAAGGGGCCAGAGAGATAGCATGGAGGTAAGGCACTTGCCTTGCATGCAGGACAGTGGTTCGAATCCCAGCATCCTACATGGTCCCCCAAGCCTACCAGAAGCTATTTCTGGGCATAGAGCCAGGAGTAACCCCTGAGTGCTGCTGGGTGTGATGCAAAAAGTAACTTTGTAAATCACAGTGCTTTAACTAGATAAAAAATTAAAAAGAAAAAATAGCTTGCCAAAAAATAGCTTGCCACTGGATTGGTGGTTGTAGGGGGAATATGTTAGAGAAGGGAATACTAGGACAATGGTGGAGGGGAAAAGTATCTACTCTAGAGGCAGGCTGGGGAAGGGAGCATTGGTTGAGGGAAGTGGTCAGTGGTGAAGATTGGAACACTATCTGCATGAAAATAATAATAACATTATAACTTGGTAATTCATAGTGATTAAAAAATTGAGGGGAGGCTGGAGCAATAGCACAGCAGTAGGGCATTTGTCTTGCATGCAGCTAACTCAGGATGGACCTGGTTCGATCCCAGTATCCCATATGGTCCCCCAAGCCAGGATCAATTTCTGAGTGCAGAGCAGGAAGTAACCCCTGAGCGTTACCAGGTGTGGCCCAAAAAACTAAAAAAAAATTGTTTGTTTGTTTTCATTTTGAAGCCACACCCAGTGGCATTCAGGGTTTACTCCTGGCTTTGCGCTCAGAAATCATTCCTGGTTTGGGGGACCATATGGGATGCTGAGGATCGAACTTGCATCCGTCCTGGGTCAGCCCTATCACTGTGCTACCACTCCAGCCCCTTCATAGTGATTAAAATTTTTTAAAAATTATCAAGGCAGGTCAAAATAAAAATAATTATCAGGGGCCAGAGAGATAGAACAGTAAGCAAGGTACTTGTGTTATAGAACTGGATTCAATCCCCAATATCTCATATGGTCCCCCAAATCCACCTGGAGCTAATCCTAAATACAGAACCGGAAGAATTACTGACCACTGCTAGGTGTATCCCAAAACTTTTCAAATAATAAATTAATTTACATTAAAAATTATGCAAGGGGCCGGAGAGATAGCATGGAGGTAGGGCATTTGGCTTGCATGCAGAAGGACAGTGGTTCAAGTCCCAGCATCCCATATGTTCCCCAGAGTCTGCCAGGAGCAATTTCTGAGTGCAGAGCCAGGAGAAACCCTATTGCTGCCAGGTGTGACCCAAAAACCAATAAATAAGTAAATAAGTAAATAAATAAATAAATAAATAAAAATTATGCAAAAAAAACTTTTTAAGAGGAGCAGAGCAAGGGCTGGAGAGATAATATAGTACAGTGGATAAGATGTTTACCTTGGGGCCGGAGAGATAGCATGGAGGTAAAGCATTTGCCTTTCATGCAGAAAGACGAGGTTCGCCCAGAGAGATAGCACAGTGGTGTTTGCCTTGCAAGCAGCCGATCCAGGACCAAAGGTGGTTGGTTCGAATCCTGGTGTCCCATATGGTCCCCCGTGCCTGCCAGGAGCTATTTCTGAGCAGACAGCCAGGAGTAACTAACCCCTGAGCACCGCCAGGTGTGGCCCAAAAACCAAAAAAAAAAGAAAGACGGTGGTTCAATCCCAGCATCCCATATGGTCCCCTAAGCCTGCCAGGGGCGATTTCTGAGCGTGGAGCCTGAGCGCTGCCGGTTGTGACCCAAAAACAAACAAAAAAAAAAGACATTTGCCTTGCATGGGCCAAAACTGAGAGTTCAATCCCAGGAATTCCTAATAGTCCACTATGCACCACAAGAAGTGATTCCTGAGTACAGAGCCAGGAGTAAACATTGAGCACTGGTAAGTGTGGCCAAAAAAAATAATTTAAAAAGGGGGTGGGGAAGGATAGAGCTTTAGCACAGCAGGCAAGGCACTTGCTTTTACACAAAGCCAATACAGGTACAATCCTTGACACCCCAAACTGTCACCCATCCCCTGCCAATAGTGATTCCCTAAGCTGAGAACCAGAATTAAGCCCTGCGAGGCCCAAAAACAAACAAAAGAAAACTTTTTTTTGATTTTTGGGCCACACCTGGTGGCACTCAGGGGTTACTCCTGGCTCTGCACTCAGAAATCCCTCCTGGCAGGCTCAGGGGACCATATGGGATGCCGAGGATTGAACCCGGGCCTCTCCCAGCTCAGTCCAGTGCAAGGCAAACACACTATTCTCTGTGCTATCACTCCAGCCCAAGAAAAGAATTTTAAAACCTTGGATATGAGGTCCAGAGAAAGAGACAGCAACAAGTAGGGCACAGGTTCTATCTTGAGCACCACATATAGTTCCCTAAGTAATGAAAGCAGTTATCCCTGAATAGAGTCAGGAGTAAGCCGTCAACAAAACTGGGTGTGGCACCTCCCAAAAAAAAACTAAAGCCTTGGATGTGGATTCACCTCTGGGTGGGGCTTGCTAAATTGTTACCTAATTTGTCCTAATTAGATTGTCTCATTCAGGAGATATTATGCATTTTGACAGTTCAAAGACATGCTTGATGCCACCCCCCCACAGTGGTAGCAAAATGGCAGGGCGTTTGCCTTGCATGCAGCCGACCTGAGACAGACCCGGGTTCAGTTCCCAACATCTCATATGGTCCCCAGAGCCTGTCAAGAGCGACTTCGGAGCACAAAGCCAGGAGTAACCTCTGAGCACTGCCGCCGGGTGTGGCCCAAAACAAACAACAAAAAAAGCATGCCTGATACTTAGGCCAGAATATTAATAGTATTACAATGTTAGAGGCTGGTGCAATAGTACAGAGGATTAGGTGCTTGCCTTCACAACACTGACTCAGGTTCAATCCCCAGTACCCTATATGATCCCCTGAGAGAAAGAAATAGGGATTTCGATGCACACTGTTGTTGGATGCCCTCCCTGAGTAGTTCCTATCCAATTGCATTCCAGTCCAAACATTTCTACACTTCCTCCATTCTTGCAATGCTAAATCATATTCATTTCCAATGGTCTCATTCACTGCATTCTGAATACTTTCTCTTTTTCAACTTACTTTTTTATTTTTGTTTATTTACTTTCGTGCTGCCAAGATCTCAGGCACTGTATATAGTCTTCACAGCACCAAGTGATCCCAGAGAACAGAGCCATGAGTAAGTTCTGTGAAATACCAGGTGTGGCCCAAACCCCACTCCCACACACAAAAAAATGAAAACAAAATAAAATTTCAAAATAGCCTTTTAAAACAATGAAATAAGTAATCTAGTTATTTCAACAGTAAGGCTGCAAAATCCCATCGTTTCCTAACAACTGAATTTAATAGAAAACTCCTGAGACCAGAACTGTCTTTAGTTTATGTATGCCCTCTACAATCCCATACCTCAATATCTCCTAATTCAACATTCTGCACGTAATTAAAGCTTCATTCAAGCCCTTACTAGTGTTGATCAAATACTGCATGAAAGCCAAGATTCTATTCTGAAAAAATCTAAATCTGTGAAACTATACAAATTGTCAGGCTAAAGTGTCAAAGATAATTAGGCACACATTGCAACCAGGATGGAAAAGAACTTCTGGGAAGGGGGCAGAAGGAACAAACTCCATTGGAAGGCAGCACGTTTGGGAAAATGTTCGACTGACTGAGACAAAAGATAACTTTTTAGGACTGTTTTCTAAGTAACAGCGACCCTTTTCTGCGACTTCGAGTGCCTTAACTTAATTCATATATAGGCCCTGGATCACCGGGACACAATCACTGGAGGAGATACCCCCAAGTGACAAGGATCAGGAAACAAGCTTCCCCTGGGCTCCTCTCTTCGAAGCGATCCAAAGAGTGTGGGAACAGCTGAGTCGGGAATCAAAGTTTGGAGAGTCCCCAGATTTGAAATGACCTCGCCATACTTGCGAAGTCCCCGCTGACAAAAGCCAAGATCCCTTCGGGAGCAAGGGACGACGGGAAACGGACCTCGTACTCACCAGGATCTTTTGTCCCCGAGATGAAATCTCCCGGAGCTCAGCCCGTGGCGGTGTCTCCGCGAGCGCAGGCTCCAATATGACACAGCAGAAGTCACCGCCACAGAGTGTGACGGTAGCGATGGTGGCGGCGAAGAGGGAGGGTGAGAGCGGCTACTCCGCCCCAGCCCCGCCACCTCCCCTCCCACCCGGCGGGACGCGGAGCCCGCCGCCCGTCTCCCGGCCTCCCCACTTCCGGGTGATGCCCCGCCGGAAGCTGGGCTGACAGTGCTTGGGGAGGGGCGCGTCACGTGACGGCGACGCCAAGCCTAGACTTCGGCTCTTGCGCCCCCTGCTGTTCTCGGGCTGACCCGCAGCCTTAGGGCGAAGGTGGCTCCTTTGGTGCTCTGTGCTCGCTGCTGCTTCCCTCAAACATAGCCCACAGGGTGCGGAGGGCGTTTGCCTTGCGTGCAGAAGGTCGGTGGTGCGAATCGCGGCATCCCATATGATCCCCCGAACCTGCCTGGAGTGATTTCTGAGCGCAGAGCCAGGAGTAACCGCTGAGTGCCGCGGGCTGTGGCCCCAAAACAAAATAAACCAAAAAAAAGGGGGGGGTTTGATAGCACAGCGGCAAGACGTTTGCCTTGCAGGTAGCCGATCCAGGATGCACGGTGGTTCGAATCCTGGCATCCCATATGATCCCCCGAGCCTGGCAGGAGCAACCCCTGAGTGCCGTCGGTGTGGCCCAAAAACCAAAAAAGGGTGGGGGGGGGGGGGAGAAACAACTTAAAAAAATAAAAGAAAAATAAAAAAGAAAAGAAACAACTTATCAGAACCAGTAATTCTCTTTGAGGTCAAACCTCAAGAAGTCCCCTAGAGCGCCATGTAAATCACATTACGCATTAGCGTTCAATCTTTCCCAGAATTAAGTTAACTTGATACACTGTGAAGCCTAACTCCAGATGTAAATGTAAGAACTATGAACTTGCTCTTCTGCCTCCCTTGAAAAGGTATCTCAAACTCAGACAACAGAAACCGAGAACTGGCCTTTAATAGGAAGTATATCAGAGTAAGGGACGATGGCAGGAGGATAGGACAAAGGTGGAGGGGGAAGTGGACACTGGAACACAGTGGCAGGAAGCTGACACTCCCGTATAAGGTGTGGTGTTAGAAATACTTTGGCATGAAACCCTGCCGTTATCAACATTGTAAATCACGATGCCTAAAATAAAATGTAAAAAAGTAAATAGATGCACTCACTGCTCTTGCTGGCATGCTTTCTACCATGGACTGATCCTCCTGACTCTCATCTCAAATTGTCTCTGGAATTCTTAACATACTGTCTTTTATTTTTCTTATATACCACAAATGAAGGATGAATGCAGTTAGAGTAGAGAAGGTTCTACTGTGACAATGATAGTTGGAACTGATCACTCTGGACAAGAACTGGGTGCTGAAAGGGATAAAGTGACATACATGGCACCCCTTCATTAATAATAGTGTAAACTAGTGTACAAAAGAGAAAGAGTGAGTGACAGAGAGAAGCAAAATCCCTACCCCAGAGACAAGCAGGGGCTGAGGGATGGGAGGGAAACAGGAGGCATTGGTAGCAGGAAAGGTGCACAGATGAGGGGTGGTGTATGTTCTATGACTGAAACCCAACTATGAACAATTTTATAACCATGGTGCTTAAATAAAACAATTATATTTAAAATAAATAAATAAAAAATAATTGAAAAAATTTAACAAAAGCTATTGAGAAATTATGTACTGCAAGTCCACAATCACTTTAAGATATAACTGAGTAAAAACCAAAATAACAGCATAGCTTGAATGGCAAGAATAAAGAACTCAAAATTTTAATTCATAAGTTTATGTTTTTACATTTTTTACATTTTATACTTTTTAAGTTTTTTACACAGGCATGGGTCAAACTCAAAGACTTCAGACAATTATTCTATCACTTGAGCCACATCCCTGATCCTTTACATGTGTTGTGCAAGGATCTCACCTCACAATTTACATTGCTTTCCAAACTCTGAATCAACCACTTCTTCACTTATTCATTAGTTGTCTATTATCTTATAAATGTACAGAATTAGGCTAGAGGGTTAAGGTTTAAGAATCTTACCTTGGGGGTGGGGTGGGGGAAAAAAAGAACCTTACCTTACATCCCAAGTACTACAGAGCCAGAAATAATCACTGGGTATTGCCCCTACCCCTAAAGAACCTAGAGGGTTTCAAGTATGCAAAGAATATTGGAGTACTTATCACCATGAATTTATATAGAAACCAGATGAAAAATATGATAATACAAAGCAGTAAATAAGTGGTACAGAAAAAAAATTCTTTTTTGGTATTTGGGTCACACCCAGCAACACTCAGGGGTCACTCCTGGCTCTACACTCAGAAATCGCTCCTGGCAGGCTCAGGGGACTATATGGGATGTCGGGATTTGAACCACCGTCCTTCTGCATGCAAGGCAAATGCCTTACCTCCATACTATCTCTCCAGATCCCAAGTTCTCAGCACTCTTGTGGCAAGCTGCGGACTGCTTCTCCTGATCCTCATCTATGGTGTCTCTGGATAACATTATCATACTATCTTTTATTTTTTTGGTGGAGGGCTCACACCTGGCAGCACTCAGCTTGGGGGGTTACTCCTGGTTCTACGCTCAGAAATCGCTCCTGGTAGGCTTAGGGGACCATATAAGATACCAGGATTCAAACCACAGTCCTTCTACATGCAAGGCAAATGCCCTACATCCATGCTATATCTCTGGCCCTAGTACAGAAAACTTTTTAGAAAAATGCATTTTATTCCTTTTTTCAATTTCATATATTAAAGCACACCAAAATCTAATATTTTTAAATTTTAAAAGAGCCAGAGAAATAGTACAGCGAGTACATTTGCCTTGTACATGCAGCAGACCCAGTTTTAATCCCTGGCATCCCATATATGCCCACTAGAAGTGATTCCTGACCACAGGACTAGGAGCACACCTACACACCACTGGCCCATAAAACAAATAATAATAATAATAATAATAATAATAATAATAAAATAATATAATAAAATTATAAACTTTAGCACTAAAGATGATCTCAGGTCACTAATTTCCAAGTAAGATATAGTCTGCTCATATTTTCTTTCACTCAATATGTTATAAATTATATGTCATATATAAGTATAAAAATAATCACAATCATATTACTTATATTATTTATATTTTGGTTTTGAGGCCTCTTTTATTCTTGTTTTCTATTTTTTGTTCACAACTGGAGGAGTTCAAGGGCCACAACTGGCTCGGTTTCTCTAAGAGTGTTTGGGGGCTGGCTTCCCTCCATTAATCTACTTCTCTTCAGCTTAACTATTTATACTTTGAACTAGAGACTATTTTTGTTTTGTTTTAGGGCCATACCTGTGATGCTCAGGACTCTTTACTCAGAAATCCCTCCTAATGGGGCTCAGAAGACAATAAGTGGTGTCAGGGGTCAAAACAAGATTGGCTGCATGCAAGACAAGTGCCCTACATTCTGCCCTTTCTTTCTAGCCCTAGATCCATTTATTTGTTTGTTTAGGGGGCATATCCAGTACTGCTTAAGGCTTATTCCGGTCTCTGTAGTCAGGGATAATTCTTATTTATTTATTTATTTATTTGGTTTTTGGGCCACACCCGGCAGTGCTCAGGGGTTACTCCTGGCTGTCTGCTCAGAAATAGCTCCTGGCAGGCATGGGGGACCATATGGGACACCGGGATTCGAACCAACCACCTTTGGTCCTGGATCGGCTGCTTGCAAGGCAAACGCCGCTGTACTATCTCTCCGGGCCCCAGGGATAATTCTTGGCAATGCTCCAGAGACCATATATAGTAAGTACCCTGAATGATATGGAGTTTCAGGGACCAAAACCAGGTCTATCCCTTATCCACTGTACCTTATCACTCCAGCCCCCATCTCCGTATCTTGGCTATTGTAAATAGAAATGCAATGAACTTAGGTTTGCATTCCACTTTTTGACTGTTTTTACATTCTTTATAGATACCAAAGAGAAGAAATTCTACATCACACAATAGACTTGATTATCTGAAGAACTAGCCAAACTGGACTTTTTCATATAACATGAACCAGTTTATATTTCAACCAAAACTTTATGAAGGTTCTTTCTCTATACCCTCACCACCATTTATTGTTTCTGGTCGATTTCACCCTCCCCTTTCCTTTCATTACCTTCCATGTTGATGCTATTGCAATTTCTGGGGATTGCATGCACATTTGGTTGTGATGCTCATGGGACTACACAACTCGTTACAGTGTTCACTAAGCTGAGATGATTGTTAGGAGTCAAAGCCTTTTAATTATAGTGCTAACCAGGGGGTGATTGCAGTGCTCACACATGTGTCATCTCATTGTAGTTTGTTTTTGTTTTAGGGCCACACCCTGCAGTGCTCAGAACTTACTCTTGGCTCTGTGCTAAGGGGTGCCAGGAATCAAACCCAGTTCACTGTATGCAAGCCAAGCATCCTTCACATTCTACTATTATTCTAATTGTAGAGGGTTTTTTGTTGTTTGTTGGTTTGTTTGTTTGTTTGTTTGTTTTTGGTGACACCGGTGACAATCAGGGGTTACTTCTGGCTATACGCTCAGAAATCGCTCCTGGCAGGGGACCATATGGGACGTTGGGGGATCGAACCGTGGTCCATCCTAGACTAACATGTGCAGGACAGACGCCTTACGCCCTGCGCCACCACTCCGGCCCCATTCTCATTGTAGAGTTGGTTGACATTTCCTTGAGAAGTGATGGCCATTTCCATGTCTCTTGGCCATTGTATGACTTATTTGGAAAAATAACAGCTTTTAGGGTGAGGTTATTTTGTTATTAAATTTTATTATTTCTTTTTTTTGTTGTTATATTTCCCTTTGGGGGGATGCCTAGAGTCACTTATTGGGTTGCAGAAGCTTAAATACTTCACTTAGATTCTTGCCATTAGTGAATTCTTTTCGTTCTAGTGCTTGCAAAAATTCAGGATGTAGTCCTGAGATTGCTACAGTGTGTGCACGCGCGCGCACGCACACACGCACACACACACACTTAATAGGGGTTGCACTTCTTTTTTTTTTTTTTTGGTTTTTGGTTTTTGGGCCACATCCCGGGGTGCTCAGGGGTTACTCCTGGCTATCTGCTCAGAAATAGCTCCTGGCAGGCACGGAGGACCATATGGGATGCATTGATTCGAACCAACCACCTCAGGTCCTGGATTGGCTGCTTGCAAGGAAAACGCAGCTGTGCTATCTCTCCGGCACCAGGGG
The DNA here is from genome assembly GCF_024139225.1 of Suncus etruscus. Classification (NCBI taxonomy): domain Eukaryota; kingdom Metazoa; phylum Chordata; class Mammalia; order Eulipotyphla; family Soricidae; genus Suncus; species Suncus etruscus. The sequence goes on along the minus strand of NC_064868.1, from coordinate 65,917,997 downwards.
TTGCACTTCTTAACCATGGTATTCACACATCTTTTGGTGATTACACCCCTTCTAGTTGTGTTAATTAGACACATTATGTAGTAGTACAAAATCACTTGCAGCACCAACCACCATAGACAGTAAATATGTGACAGTTTCTAGGATTAAACTCTTGACCTTATACTAATAAAGCAGTTGTTCTATGTAAGGGCTTCTTAAATTTTTTTCACTAGTAAATTGGTGGTGAGAAATGAATACTGGTGAAGGGTTAGGTGTTAAAATAATATATGACTGAAACTCAACTCTCAACTTTTCAACCTGTACCTCACAGTGATTTAATATTTTTTTCCATTAGAAACTCCTTTCCACCCAAGAAATGTAACATATGTTTGTTCCTACTAAGGGGGCAGGCTTCACTGGTGGAAGAGAAACTGGGGACTTTGGTGAAGGAAAGAAAATACTGACGGTGGAATTGTTGTTGGAACTTTGAATGCCCGAAACAACTTTATTGTGAACAACTTGGTAAATCACAGTATTATAATGAAAATTTGAATAACTTTAAAAAATAAAAAGTGGCCAGGGGCCAAAGCAATAATACAGAAGATAGGTTATTTGATTTGCACACGGCCAACCCAGGTTCAATCCCTATCATCCCATAGGGTCCTCCAAGCACTTCCAGGAGTAGTTCCTGAGTATAGAGCCAGGAGTAACCCTCTAAGAACTGCTAGGTGTGTCCCACCAAAAAAGAAGAGAAAGAGAAAAGTGGCAGAGGGTAGGGCTCTTTCCTTGTATGTGGTTGACCTAGGTTGACTCAAGAACCACCAGGAGCAATTTCTGAATGCAGAGCCAGGAGTAAGCACTGAGCATTGATGGTTTGACCCAAAATCAAACGAAAAAAAAAAATAAAATGTAATATAAGCAACTGTAGGGCCTTCATTGCTTTGCACATGGCTAACCTGGGTCTGGTCCCTGGTAAATATATGGTCCCCTGAGCACCACCAGGAGTGATTATATATTTTTTTGGTTTGGGGAAACATCTAGCTGAGTTCAAGGTTTACTCCTAGCTCTGAGCTCAGAAATTACTCCTGGAAGGCTCGATGGACTATATGGGATTCTGGGGATCAAGCCTGGGTCAGCTGCAAGCAAGACAAATGCCCTCCCCACTGTGCGGTCACTCCAGCCCCAAGGAGTGATTCTTGAGTACAGAACAAGGAATAAACAGTTGGGTGTGGCCCAAAATAAAACAAACAAAAGAAATACAAAACCAAAAAGTAGGCAATGGCTACCAGAAAAAAACTTGTATTCAATTATATAATCCATTTTGAAATGATTTTTGGTTTTTGCACATTCAGAAACCTTTTACTGTTGCCACATTTTTTTTTCACAAATCCCACATTCAGCTGTACAAGAAGTTAGACTCTGGAGGCTAGAAAGATTATATTGGCTTTGTGCGCTATGCCCACCTGTTTTCAAAGACTATTCCGTGCTTTGTAGTCAGCAATAAGCCTTAGCAGTACTAAGTTTTTTTTGTTTTGTTTTTTGCTTTTTGGGCCACACCCAGTGACAGTCAGGGGTTACTCCTGGCTATGCACTCAGAAATCACTCCTGGCTTGAGGGACCATACGAAATGCTGCAGGATCTACAGTCTGTCCTAGGTTAGCACGTGCAAGAGAAACACCCTACTGCTTGCGCCACCACTCCAGCCCTAAATATTTTTGAAATACTGATAAGTTCATTGATTTAACTTTACTTGTTCTTCATTTTAAATATTGTATGTGTTTCCATTTTGGTTTTTTACTTTAAAATAATGTGCAGTTATGCATAGGAATTTGCTCACAAGTTTTTTTTAAACTAGAGTCTGACAATCCAACATTCTAAGGGACAATGTACTGGCTGGCCCTGATTAAAAAGTTTGAGGACCCCTGGCTTAGAGTCTAAACCACTGAGCTCTCCCCCAGATCCTAAATTTTTCACTATCCCACCCAATTAAAAAATATGGGGCAACACCTAGAGGTTTGGAATTGTTCCTGGCAGTGCAGAGGACCATCCCACAACAGAATCAAACCATGCCTCCTGAATGAAAAGCTATAACTCAACCCTTTCAGCTTTTCTCTGACATATCCCCTCATTTCTTGATGTTAAATGGAGAGAGGAAAGAACATCACACAGACTTGGCTATGGTGGTCACTAGAAGTCACACATTTATTTGACTGGTTGTAATGCACCAGATTGTGTACTTTGTGTTGCTGGATCTTGCTTAATCCAAGTGCATGTGGGACAATACCAAGCATCAAACTTGCAAGACAGGAAATTTTCCATTGATCAATCCCAAAGCCCTAAGATTTGTGAGTTATTTTGGATATTATTCTTGTCAAATATGATCTGAATCTTTTCTGTCATTCAATAAAATGTCTTTCTTTCTTGTGGCAGTGCTTGGGAGCGCATATGCAATGCTGGCGATGGAACTGGGGTCAGCCACATGAAAGGCAGGAGCCTTAATTGTCTCTACATTAAGTCCCCTTTTACGGTATTTTTTTTTTTTTTTGGTTTTTGGTTTTTGGGTCACACCCAGCAGCGCTCAGGGGTTACTCCTGGCTCTATGCTTAGAAATCGCTCCTGGCAGGCTTGGGGGACCATATGGGATGCCGGGATTTGAACCAAAGACCTTCTGCATGAAAGGCAAACGCCATACCTCCATGCTATCTCTCCACCCACCCCCCATTTATGTTTTTTAATGTCACATCTGGGTTATCCACATGCAAAGCAAGTACTGTAGACACTGTACTATCTTTCCTGCTCCTCTCTAGGCCCCCTCATATGGTTTTTGATTTTTGGGACCACAGGGGTTACTTCTAGCTCTGTGCTTCAGGAATTTTCCTGAGCACTGCTCCCACTAGGTGTGATCATTTTAGTAATTCTTTTACTGTGAATACAGCCTTTACTTTTAATGTCATTTATTTTTGCTTTTGTTTCTCTTGCTATTGGACTTGAGTTAACAAAACTTTCAGAGCCCAGTAATGTAATCCCTATTTTCTTTAATGTATATTACAAATTTAGGATTCTAGTAATGGAACCAGAATATCATACAAGGCAAAATATGCATCCCTCCCCTGAGCTACTCCTGGCCACTTATTTTTTATTAATTAATATTTTAATTTAAGCACCTTGATTACATATGATTGTAGTTGGGTTTCAGTCATGTAGAGAACACCTCCCTTTACCAGTTCAACATTTCACCACCAATGTAACAAATTGCCCTCCTCCCCACCTCAACCCCCGTCCTGGCCACTTTTTTTTATTTTTTTTTTATTTTATTTATTTTTTTTTTGGTTTTTGGGTCTCACCTGGCAGTGCTCAGGGGTTACTCCTGGCTCCATGCTCAGAAGTCGCTCCTGGCAAGCACGGGGGACCATATGGGATGCCGGGATTCGAACCGATGACCTTCTGCATGAGAGACAAACGCCTTACCTCCATGCTATCTCTCCGGACCCCGTCTTGGCCACTTTTAACAGAAAGGCTAACTTGACTAATTTGACAACTTTTCCATTTGTGACCTTTCTAAAACTCTCAAAGTGATAAGATCAGGGAAATATCTTAAAGGGTTGGAATACATGGTTTGTATGTTGTTGCCCTGGGCTCAAAACCTGGTATTTTCATGGTGCCCAGAGCACCACCAGGAACAGCTCCTGAAAACTGCTGGTTGTGATCCAAAAACCATGAGATAACAAAATTCTCAAAGTGATGTTCTAGGATAAACTGAAAAAAATTTTTTTTGTTTTTTTGGGCCACACCCGGTGACAGTGAGGGATTACTCCTGGCTATGCACTCAGAAATTGCTCCTGGCTTGGGGGACCATATAGAATGCTGGGGATAGAACTGAGGTCCATCCTGGGTCAGCCACATGCAAGGCAAACGCCCTACCACTGCACCACCGCTCTGGCCCCATCTGAAAATATTTTTGAGACTATTTACTTTTTTTCTGCTCTTTGTGCCATGCCCAATAGTACTCATGGTTTACTCCTGACTTGGAACTAAGAAATCAGTCCTGCCAAGCCTTGAGGGACTCTGTGTGGTACTAGATCAAACTTGGATCAGGCACATGCAAGACAAGCACCATACTTGATGTACTATCACTCTAGCCCATTAGTGAAACTTTCTTGCACTGGGAAAGATACAAGTCAGAGGGGCTGGAGCGATAGCACAGAGGGTAGGGCATTTACCTTGCACATAGCCAATCTGGTATAGTTCCCTGGCATCTCATATGGTCACCTGAGCCTGCCAGGAATAATTTCTAAGCAGAAAGCCAGAAATAATCCGAGTGCTGCCAGGTGTGGCCAAAAACAAACAAACAAAAAAAACACAAAAAAAGGAAAAAAAGAGGGGCCGAAGAGAGAGCACAGTGGTAGGGCGTTTGCCTTGCATGCAGAAGGATGGAGTTTCGAATCTCAGCATCCCATGTGGTCCCCCATGCCCACCAGGAGTGATTTCTTTTTTTTTTTTTTGGTTTTTTGGTTTTTGGGCCACACCCTGTGACGCTCAGGGGTTACTCCTGGCTATGCGCTCAGAAGTTGCTCCTGGCTTCTTGGGGGACCATATGGGACGCCGGGGGATCGAACCGCGGTCCGTCCTAGGCTAGCGCAGGCAAGGCAGGCACCTTACCTCCAGCGCCACCGCCCGGCCCCAGGAGTGATTTCTGAGCGCAGAGCCAGGAGTAACCCCTGAGGGCCGTCAGGTGTGGCCCCCCCCAAAAAAAAAAAACAAAAAAAAAGGAAAAAGTCAAAATATTATGATGGCACAAAATAGATTTATACTACTGCTTCATGTGCTTGGGTTTTTTGTTCTGGCTTTTGGGACCATACTCAGCAGTGCTCAGAAATCAGTCTTGGTAATCAGGGGACCATGTAGTACCAGAGATAGTACCTGCCGTGATATCACTCTAACCCTACTGTTTCATTTCTGGTAGTGGTTACTGTAGGTACAAAATTACATCAGACAAGATTAACTACAACATGTTTCAGAAGTTTATTCAATGTCAATTACATCTTGGCAGGGCCAGGAAAACAGTACAGGTGGTGGAGCCAGAGAGATAGCATGGAGGTAAGGCATTTGCCTTGCATGCAGAAAGTTGGTGGTTTGAATCCCAGCATCCCATATGGTCCCCTGAGCCTACCAGGAGCGATTTCTTTGCATAGATGCAGGAGTAATCCCTGAGTGCTGCCGGGTGTGACCCCACTCCCCAAAAAACAGTACAGGTGGTAAGGAACTGCTTTGCATGTGGCCAATCCCATGTTAAATTCCCAATATATCCCCTGAATACCATCAGAAGTAAGCCCTGTGTACTGTTGGGTGTGGCCCTGCTAGAAAACAAAAAACAGAAACATACCATGGCAAATTAACACTTTTAAATATCTTATCAGAATTCTTTTTTTGTTTTTTGCTTTTTGGGCCATACCCGGTGACGTTCAGGGATTACTCCTGGCTATGCACTCAGAAATCGCTCCTGGCTTTGGGGACATTATGGGACGCCAGGGGATCAAACCACAGTCTGTCCTAGATTAGCTGCTTGCAAGGCAAATGCTCTACTGCTTGCGCCACCGCTCTGGCCCCTCTTATCAGAATTCTTTTTATCAGAATAATTATCACTTATCTGAATGGTGATTATCATACTAACATTTCCTCATCCATATAATTTATGTTACTCCAGGATTGAAAAGAACAAATATTTTATTTGTGGATGAGAGGGGTTTAAGCCAAGATATTCCCGCCTCAGTACTCAGGAATGAAGAATGACAGTGCTTGGGAAACCATATGCAATGACTTCGTCCTCTCTCTCCGAATAGTAACCTGCCAATTTTACAAAGCATAACATTTTGTTTGGTATTATTTGGCAGGCTATCTTTGGCTAAAAATTTTCCAATCAATTGGCTAAATGTCCAGCATTCCTGGACACAAAAATTTCTTTCAAGAATACTTGAAAGTGTGGGCCCCGAAGAGATAGCATGGAGGTAAGGCATTAGCCTTGCATGCAGAAGGTCGGTGGTTTGAATCCCGGCATCCCATATGATCCCCCAAGCCTGCCAGGAGCTATTTCTGAGCACAGTGCCAGGAGTAATGCCTGAGTGCTGCCGGGTGTGATCCCCCAAAAAATACAAAACAAGAATACCTGAAAGTGGGGCCAGAGGATAGTACAGCGGTAGGACATTTGCCTTGCAAGCAGCCAAACAAGAAGGACCCGGGTTCAATAATCGTCATCCCATCTGGTCCCCAAGTCTCCCAGGAGCAATTTCTGAGTGTAGAGCCAGGAGTAACCTCTGAGTGCCAACGGGTATGGCCTAAAAACCAAAACCAAATCCAAAAACAAAAAGAATATCTGAAAGTGAAAATACATTTGACACATCATTTCTTTAATATCATCATAAGACAAGAGTGATAGTGCAGTGGGCAGGAAATTTGCCTTACATACAGCCAACCTGGATTCAATTCCTGATATTCCACATGGTCTCCTGAGCATTACACAGAAGAAACATGGAGAGCGGAGCCAGGAGTAAGCTCTGAGCACAGCAGAGTGTAGCTCCATACAAACAAAAAGTAGAAATGCCCATCCCACCCTACTCAGCATTTTGACATTAACTTTACAGAAATAATAAATGATCGAGTTTGGTTTCACTTATAAATACACAAATCTATAAAGAAGCTTCAAATTACTTTATTTCTTCAATAATACTGAATTCAGTGGGTACATAGTGTAATATTTGACATCAGTCATGGCTTGATGGTGAAACAACTCAGTATTACGGGCCCGGAGAGATAGCACAGCGGTGTTTGCCTTGCAAGCAGCCGATCCAGGACCAAAGGTGGTTGGTTCGAATCCCGGTGTCCCATATGGTCCCCCGAGCCTGCCAGGAGCTATTTCTGAGCAGATAGCCAGGAGTCACCTCTGAGCAATGCCGGATGTGGACCAAAAACCAAAAAAAAAAGAAGAAAGAAAAGAAAGAAAAGAAAAGGAAAGAAAGAAAGAAGGAAGGAAGGAAGGAAGGAAGGAAGGAAGGAAGGAAGGAAGGAAGGAAGGAAGGAAGGAAGGAAGGAAGGAAGGAAGGAAGGAAGGAAGGAAGGAAGGAAGGAAGGAAGGAAGGAAGGAAGGAAGGAAGGAAGGAAGGAAGGAAGGAAGGAAGAAGAAAGAAAGAAAGAAGAAGAAGAAAGAAAGAAGAAAGAAAGAAAGAAAGAAAGAAAGAAAGAAAGAAAGAAAGAAAGAAAGAAAGAAAGAAAGAAAGAAAGAAAGAAAGAAAGAAAGAAAGAAAGAAAGAAAGAAAGAAAGAAAGAAAAAGAAAAAACAACTCAGTATTACGCCAGTTGAGATGATTACTGTTCTCTCCATTACTTTGGGTTGACTCTGCCAACTGGGGACAGGTTCCATTCTACTCCAATTTGTGTTGCTGTCTGTAAGAATTAAATGCTGTCTGTTATGTTTGTTAAAACCAAGGCCCAATCATATCTTGGAGCCTGTTTTTTTTTGTTTATTTGCTTTTTGTTTTGGGGCCACACCCAGCAGTGGTCTGGGGTTACTCCTGACTCTGCACTCAGAAATCACTCCTTGAAGTCTCGGGGGACTATATGGAATGCTGGTGATCAAACCTGGATGTGCAGCAAACAAGGCAAACACCCTAAGCAGTGTTCAAGGAACCATATCTAGTGCTGAGCATCAGGAAAGCATCTTTTTTTGTTGTTTTTGGTTCACACCCGGCAGTGCTCAGGGGTTATTCCTGGCTCCAGGCTCAGAAATTGCTCCTGGGGGGCCGGGCGGTGGACCACGGTTCGATCCCCCGGTGTCCCATATGGTCCCCCAAGCCAGGAGCAACTTCTGAGCACATAGCCAGGAGTAACCCCTGAGCATTACCGGGTGTGACCCAAAAATAAAAAAAAAAAAAAAAAAAAAAAAAAGAAATTGCTCCTGGCAGGCACGGGAGACCATATGGGATGCAGGGATTCAAAACTATGACCTCTTGCAGGTCATATGACCTCCAGGAAAGCATCTTAATATCTAGACTATCTAACCCAAAATCTTTAGGTTTCTTTTTATTGTTGTTGTTGTTGTTGTTGTTTTAGATTTTGGGCTATACCCATGGTGCTCAGGGGTTACTCCTGGGTCTGTGCTCAAAAAGCATTCCTGGCACACTCAGGGACCATATGGGATACCAGGGATCGAACCCAGGTCAGCTGCATGCAAGGCAAATGCCCTACCCATGGTGCTATCATTCCTCGACCCTGACTCAAAAATTTTAATTGTATTTGAAAGGGGCCTTAATAACACATTTGTTCAACATATTTATGCATCTATTAAGTACAAATAGCTATGTAAATAGTATTTTGTCTTAAAGATCAAAGCAAGAAGCCAAAGAGATAGTACAGTTACAACTCTTGTCTTGCACACTGCCAACCATAGTTTGATTTCTCATAACACATGTGTTCTTACTCTAGCACAGAGTCAGGGTAAGTCTGTAGCACTGTCCTAAAAGGGAGCTGGAGTGATAATACAACACATCTTACACACAGCCAACCGAGGTTCAATTTCCAGTACCACATATGATCCCTGGAGCCAACCAGGTGTAATCCTGAGTGCAGGGCCAGGACTAACCCCTGAGCATGCCAGTTGTGGCCCCATAACAAATGCACAAAGCATCCCAATGAAAGGAAAAAAGAACAGATACATGAAAATTGACAAGGCCAAAGTGGTAACACAGTGGGTAAAGTGTTTGCCTTGCATGCAGCCAATCCAGGTCTCTGAGCATTGCCAGGATGACCCCTGAGCACTGCTGGGTGTGGGCTAAAAATAATAGCAAATTTTATTTAAAAAAAAAGGAAAAGTGGCAATCTACCATATAAAATTGGATCTGACTTTCTATGCTACATTAAAAAGAGGTAAAAGTGGGGCCGAAGAGATAGCATGGAGGTAAGGCGTTTGCCTTGCATGCAGAAGGACGGTGGTTCGAAACCCATATGGTGGCATCCCATATGGTCCCCCGAGCCTGCCAGGAGTGATTTCTAAGCACAGAGCCAGGAGTAACCCCTGAGCACCACTGGGTATGACCCAAAAACCAAAAACCAAAAAAAAAAAAAAAAACACAGGTAAAAGTGCAAGGAAGTTTAACTCAAACTCAATATAATATTCATCTACACAATACAGAAAGAACTACCTTGTAATCCAATATGCAATTTGTTACTGTAAATAGTAAGAATAGATTTTGAAAGAATACTAAATGTTCCTATAAGGATAGAACATTATTGGGTTCTAACATACTAACATAATGTGTTCTAACATAATAACATTAGAAAATACCTAAAAAAGGGGCCTGGCGGTGGCGCTGGAGGTAAGGTGCCTGCCTTGCCTGCGCTAGCCTAGGACGGACCGCGGTTCGATCCCCCGGCGTCCCATATGGTCCCCCAAGAAGCCAGGAGCAACTTCTGAGTGCATAGCCAGGAGTAACCCCTGAGCGTCACAGGGTGTGGCCCAAAAAAAAAAAAAAAAAAAAAAAAAAAGAAAATGCCTACAGGGGGGAGGAGCCTTGCATGAGCCCAACCTAGGTTCAATACTCAGCATCTTATATGGTCACCTAAGCAGTGCCAGGAGTAATTCCTACCAGAGCACTGAGCAGCAGTAACCTGAGTACTGCCAGTCATGGCCCAAGAACCTTAATAAAGAAAGTCTCACTACTGAGTGAAACACTGATACATTGCTGAAGTAGGAATGAAAACATCTAAAAGAGAAATTATCAGCCAACAGAACTTACATAGGTCCATGTAGTTACACAAAAAGCAACTCCACTAGCTAATACAGCATTACCATATTTGTCATGGAAGTCAGGTGTCCGTTTCTCGTGGCTATGCCTTGCCACTGCCTGCTGAATATTTCAAACTAAAGAAAAAAAATACCCTGAAGTTAGTTATCAGGAAATGAGAACATATGTAAATGATATTGCCAATCAGCACAGTTAAGTATACAGTATTATGTAGTTCAATAAAATGTTAAAAGCAAAGTAGGGGCTGAAGTGATAGTAAATAGTTTAAGGTGTTTCTTTACCACATAGCTGACCTGAAACTGAATATAATCCCCTACAGACCACCAGGAAAGACCAATAAGAGCTAGATGTGGTCCCAATTAAAAAGTCAAAATATAAAAAATACAAAAGCAATGTACCATCCCTTGAAATGTGGAAAATTTAAGATAAACTGACAGATGGATAGATGCAAAAGCAGGACAAGGGATAAACCTGTAGCATTTGTGTCATGTGTGGCTATTAACTTGAATAAAAGCTGCAGTGATAGCATTTTTGTGATAATGTCTGTGTGTAGCAGTGTAAGTGTGGCACAAAAGCAAATTGATATTTGCATAACTTTTAGAACTTGGGCTCCTATTCATTACTTTGATATTTGACTTAAATTTCAACTAAAGTTTACTGAATGCTCAACAATTTACAAGATAGTACAGAGATTAGGCTGACTTGGATTTGATCCCCAGCAATACATATGGTTCCCAGAGCACTGCCATAAGTGATCCCTGAGCAGAGTCAGAAGTCCTAAGCACTGTCAAGATGTGGCCCAAACGAAAAAGGGGAAAACTACCCTTCTAAAACTAGAGAAATACTGATCATACTGATTTTTTTTATTAATTTACTAATGAAGGCCTGATAGACAGCTCAAAGGGCTGATCACATGCATTCCATATAGTCAGTTCCTTGAGCCTGCTAGGAGTGATTCCTGAGTGCAGAGTCAGAAGATACCCCTGTGCACAGCCAAGTATAGCCCAAAAACATAAACAAAAATACTGAATCCTGAGTGTAGACCCCAGTTAGCCTGAGTTAGCCCTATGCACAACTGGGTGTGCCCACCCCACAAAAAAATACATTCAGGGTGCTGAGTTCAACCCCTAGTATAACATGATACTCTAGGTAACACCAAGATTGATCATTTAGCAGAGTCAGGAATATAGCTCAAGAGCTCCACCAGGCATGACCCACAATCCCCTACCAATTTACCAATGAATACAGCACCATGCTAAAATAAATGGAGTATACAAAAATGTGTAAGCTCATCAAAAAAGAACAAGTACTGGCGCAGATGTAGGGAAAAGAGATTCTTGCTCACTGCTAGTGGGAATGTAGACTGGTCCACCTTTTTGGGAAAACAATATGGATATTCCTCCAAAAACCAGAAATTGAGCTTCAATATGATCCAGCAATACCACTCATAGGAATATATGTAGGAGCCCCAAAACAAGAAGCAGAAAAGGCATCTGTACTCCTATGTTCATCAGAGCACTATTTACAAAAGGTAGACTCTGGAAACAACCCAGATGCCCAACAACAGATGAATGGATAAAGAAACTATGGTACATCTACTCAATGGAATATTACACAGCTGTCACGAAAAATGAAGTCATGAAATTTGCTTAAACATAGATGGATATGAACAGTATTATGCTCAGTAAAATGACAGGGATAGACATCAAATGATTGCACTCATTTGTGGAATACAAAAAAAAGATACTATGGTAATAATATCTAGGGATGATACAGATGATGACCAGGAGATCCAGTCCATGGTAGGAAGCTTGCCACAAGTAGTGGGGAGGGTAGTTAGGACAGGGAAGGGACCACTATGACAATGATAGTCGGAAATAATCACTCTGGACAAGAACTTGGTGCTGAAAGGAGATAAAGTGATAAATATAATAATAACCCTTCAGTAACAATATTGCAAATCAGTGTCTAAAAAGAAAAATAAGGAAAGAAAGAGAGTAAGAGCAAGAGAGAGAAAGGAAGAGAGAGGGAGATTAGAAAAGTGTCAGCCACAAAAGCAGGGGGAGGGTTGGAGGGAAACTGAGGACACTGGTATTGGGATACAGACTCTGGTGAAGGGTGTGTACATTATATGACTGAAACTCAATCATAAATAATTTTATAACTGAATAATAAAAGAAATGAGATCACAGGGGCCGGAGAGATAGCATGGAGGTAAGGCGTTTGCCTTTCATACAGGAGGTCATCGGTTCAAATCCCGGTGCCCCATATGGTCCCCCGTGCCTGCCAGGAGCAATTTCTGAGCCTGTAGCCAGGAATAACCCCTGAGCACTGCTGTGTGTGACCCAAAAACCACAAAAAAAAAAAAGAAATGAGATCATAAACACAAATTTAAATAAAAGGAAAAAAGAAAAGGCAAAACTAAATATCCAAGCCATAGATTCAACAACAGTGAAATCACTGACACTCAAACTTTAACAACCAATCTTAAAAAGGTGCCTGTTGGGGCTAGAGCGATAGCGTAGCAGTAGGGCATTTGACTTGCATGCAGCTGATCCAGGACAGACCTGTTTGATCCCCGCCATCCCATATGGTCCCCCAAGCCAGGAGCAATTTCTGAGCACATAGCCAGGAGTAACCCCTGAGCATAATTGGGTGTGTCCCAAAAAGCAAAAAAAAAGTTGCCTGTTATGATGGCAGCCTGGGGCAGGGGTGGGATAGGGGCTGTGGTGGTATGGGATGGATTCTGGAAACATTGGTGAAGGGAAATTGACATTGGTGGTGCATTGGTGCTGAAATTGGTCTAAAATTCAACTATTAATGATTTTGTAAATCACAATGCTTTAAATAAAAATATTAATGTGCAAGCTAACTGTCCCCGGGTAATGTCCAGTTTAGAGAACATTAGTCACACAGACACAAATCATTAAATATAAAGTAACAATGTTAGTGAAGCATTTTAAATAGCAAGTAAATGATATGTAGATGTAGGGAAGGGGAACTATAAAAAGGGCAGAGACAGAAAAGCCTAGTATACTGGAAAACCAATTATATTTGGCTGAAGGATGAGATATATGGGATGATAAGCTGGAAAGGATCTGAAGCTAGCAAATGCTACATTACTGCTTTCAAAAACTGTTTTACTCAGACCTTATTAGATTACTTATTAGCATAAGTAAAATAATTGACTTCAAATTGTACTGGAAGGACATGGAGGGAAGGACAGTCTGGAAGGACTGGAAGGACAGTCAAAAATTATAAATACATTTTTATTTTTGAGCTACAAGGGGAGTACATGGGATACCAGGGATCTCATATAGGTTGGATGTGTACAAGGTAAATACCCAACCTGCTATGCTATAACCCTGGCCCAGTATAGACACATTTTGCACTCTTTTATCTTCCTCTCAAAATTAAGCAGCAAGTCCTTATTGTAGAGCTTCAGAGTACTTAAGTACATAATGGAAACATATTTACATTTTTTTAAAAAAAAAGGGGGAAAATAATGTTTTTCTGAAATAAAAGATACAATCTGCTCAAAGGGCAAAGAAACTAATTAGTATTACTAATCTGGATATTAAGGTGACCCACATGGATTTTTTTTTTGTTTGTTTTTATGTCACACCCAGCAGCGCTCAGGGGTTACTCCTGGCTCTATGCTCAGAAATAGATCCTGGCAGGTTTGGGGGACCATATGGGATGCCAGGATTCGAATCACCATCCTTCTGCATGCAAGGCAAACGCCTTACCTCCATGCTATCACTTCGGCCCCCAGATTTTCTTAAACTTCTATTCTATGAAAAGAAATTATTTGGGGCTGGAGCCATAGCCTAGCGTGCTAGCATTTGCCTTGCGTGGGGGCAAACCTAGGTTCAGTCTCTGGCATTCCATAAGGTCCCTTGAGCCAGCCAGGAGCGATTTCTGAGCACAGAGCCAGAAGTAACCCCTGTATGCCAATGGGTGTGGTCTAAGAAGAAAAAAATATTTGAATGCCACTTATTGTAATTTCATATAATCTTAGGTATTCTCCTATTTTACAAAAGAGAAAATGAGGTTTAGCGATGTTAAAATGTCAATTTAAAATGAATAAGACTTAGCTCTGGGAACATGAAAAAACAGTTGAATAAACTATTATTTTGGTTATCAAAGCTGCTTGAGTGTTTAGAAGACAGTAATACATACACAATGACTTTGTGAAGGGAAAAATTAATATCACAAACGAAGTTTACATGGTAACCGATTAAGGTAATTTTCACTTTTTTTTCTTGGTTTTTCAGGCCACACCCATTTGATGCTCAGGGGTTACTCCTGGCTAAGCGCTCAGAAATTGCCCCTGGCTTGGGGGGACCATATGGGACAGTGGGGGATCGAACCGCGGTCGCGATCTATCCTTGGCTAGCGCTTGCAAGGCAGACACCTTACCTCTAACGCCACCTCACCGGCCCCGGTAATTTTCACTTTAAAACAGTTCATTACAAGGGCCGGAGAGATAGCACAGCAGTAAGGCGTTTGCCTTAGGTGCAGAAGGACGGTGGTTCAAATCCCGGCATCCCATATGGTCCCCTGAGCCTACCAGGAGTGATTTCTGAGCATGGAGCCAGGAGTAACCCGCACTGCCGGAGTATGACCCATTAAAACAAAAAAGAAAACAAAACAAGAAACAGTTCATTACAGGGCTGGAGAAATAACATGGAGGTAAGGCGTTTGCCTTGCATGCAGAAGGACAGTGGTTCGAATCCCAGCATCCCATACAGTCCACCACCACCACCCCCCAGTCTGCCAGGAGCGATTTCTGAGCCTAGAGCCAGGGGTAAGCCTTGAGCTCTGCCGTGTGTGACCCAAAAACAAAAAACAAAAACAAACAAAAAAAAATCAGTTCATTACCGAAGGTCACCTTCAGCGCCAACCAAGGAAAAAATTTGATTTTTTTTACTTTTTATTAGTTACTTTATTTAAATATTGTGGTTGCAAGATTGTCCATAATACAGTTGGTTTTCATTTTCAAAGATAGAAAGTTATCCATGATTGAGTTTTAGTCACGCAATGTACAATACTTTCACCAGTGAAGAACTGAATTTTTATCTTTAGTCTAACATTCCCAATAGATGGCGCTGCCTCATAATTTCCCGTACCTGCCTAACTTTTACATAAAAAATGACCACAATTCAGAAATTTAGAGCTATATCAGAGATATGAGTTGAGAACATGCAGGAGGTACGAGCTCCATTCAAGGCACTGCATAGTTCCCTGAGCACTGTCAGTTGTGGCGACAAAATCACACACAAACACACACACTCACAGAAAACTACAGGTGCAGGTAACAAATGACACAAAAGATGCACTTTGGGGCCGGAGTGTTTCCATAGGTATAGGACGTTTGCCTTGCACACGACCGACCCGGCACAGACCCAGGTTCTAGCCTCTGCATCCTTTACAGTCGCCCGAGTCTGCCAGGAATGACTTCTGAGCGCAGAGCCAGAGCTAATGAGTAACCCCTGAGCGTCGCCAACGGGTGTGACCCAAAAACAAAAAAACAAAAACCTGCACATCCACCACTTAGGTTGTCTTCTTGAAAATGATAAATTTAGAGCTTTTTTTCCTTACGTTTAAAGAGTTCTATTTGGAATGAAATAGATCTCCCAAACTGAAACTGAAATTTAACGCAAGGCGCTCATTAAAAGTGTCCTGAAAGTCGTATGTCGCTGAATTAAAAAAAAAAAGTAGGGTTAGAATATAATTCCAGCAACAGAGTTGAAAAACAAAACAGAAACAGTAGATGACGCTAAGGACGCCTTCCCAATTAATTGTAGCCAGAAGGAATTCAAAACATTTAGAATTACAAGGTCGGGGTGCCAGAGAAGGGAAAGGGCATGAAAGAGGAAAACTGGGAAGAAAAAGCTGG
Organism: Suncus etruscus; assembly: GCF_024139225.1. Classification (NCBI taxonomy): domain Eukaryota; kingdom Metazoa; phylum Chordata; class Mammalia; order Eulipotyphla; family Soricidae; genus Suncus; species Suncus etruscus. Next base: position 65,902,322 of record NC_064868.1, on the reverse strand, counting down.
GGAATTATTCGTTCACAGTTTTTGCTCGGGCCCGGAGAGATAGTACAGCGGGTTTGCCTTGCAAGCAGCCAATCCAGGACCAAAGGTGGTTGGTTCGAATCCCGGTGTCCCATATGGTCCCCCGTGTCTGCCAGGAGCTGTTTCTGAGCAGACAGCCAGGAGTAACCCCTGAGCACCGCCGGGTGTGACCCAAAAAAACAAAAACAAAAACACAGTTTTTGCTCACCTCGGAGCCGACTTAGCACATTTTTGCCCAGAGGACACATCGTGAAGCAGAAAATAAAAGAACAGCAACTGAGAGAGGTTGGTCGTTGCAACTACCGACCGAATATCCTAGCAAAGAACCCTGAAAAACAAAATGGCTTTCTCCAGGGCTCGTTAATGAGATTGAAGAAATATCGCGAGATCTGTAAAATATATATATTGAAATGGGGGGGGGGGCTGGAGCGATAGCACAGAGGTACCGCGTTTGCCTTCCATGAGACCGACTCAGGATGGACCTGGGTTCGATCCCCAGTATCCCATATGGTCCTCCGAGTCTGCCAGGAGTGATTTCTGAGCAGAGTCAGGAGTAACCCGAGTGCCACTGGGTGTCCCTCCCCTCAAAAAAAAAAGAAAAGAAAAGAAATTGAAATTCTTCTGGGGATTGAACCTAAAATCATATTGGGAAATGTAGTTTAATGCTTTATAAATGTCATATGCCGCAATACTGAAAAATAAGAACTGCCCCCCCACATTTGAAGTCAGTTGTAAGTTTCTGTAGAAAACAGCATACGGGCCAGAGAGATAGCATGGAGGTAAGGCGTTTGCCTTGCATGCAGAAAGGTCAGTGGTTCGAATCCCTGCATCCCATATGGTCCCCCGAGCCTGCCAGGAGCGATTTCTGAGTGTAGAGCCAGGAGTAACCCCTGAGCGCTGCTGGATGTGACCCCTCGCCCCCAAAAAGAAAATAAAACAGCATAGGAGGAATTATCAAAGGCATCAGTTTCAAGACAGTGACTCAGAAGATCAGAGCGATAGTACAGTGGACAGGGCATTTGTCTTACACAAGACGCACTTGGGCAACCTGATAAAAGTGATCCCTAAGAGTAGGAGCCAAAAGTAAGCCCTGAACACTGCCAGGTGTAGCTAATATATATATATATATATATATATATATATATATATATATATATATATATATATATACATATATATAGAAATTATGCCCCCATAAAATCAATTATTTCTCTTTAAAATTTCCTCACTTTTTAAAAAAGTTTATTGCTCTTTTTATTACATAATAATTAAATTTCAATTTTGAAATGACCAACTTTGGAGAAAATTTATAATAATAAAAGGAATTCTGGGGCCGGAGCTATGGTGCAGGCAGTAGAGTGTGTGCCTTGCACATACTAACCTAGGATGGCGCGATTCAATTCCCCCGGCGTCCCATATGGTCCCCCAACCCAGGAGTGATTTCTGAGCGCATAGCCAGGAGTAACCCCTGAGCTTCACGGAGTGTGGCCCCAAAAAATAAATAAATAAAATAATAATAATAGAAATTTTGTAACATTTAACATAAATATGTGATAATTAAACAACAATCTTTTTTTGTTTTGGTTTTTGGGTCATACCTGCCAGCGCTCAGGGGTTACTCCTGGCTCTATGCTCAGAAATCACCCCTGTCAGGCATGGGCGACCATATAGGATGCCGGGATTCGAACCACTGTCCTTCTGCATGAAAGGCAAACGCCTTATCTCCATGCTATCTCTCCGGCCCCTGTCTTTCTTCTTCTAACTTATTTCATTCGATATATCTGTCAGTTCACTCCAAGCTGTAACTAATTGCATAAATTCATCATTCCTTGAAGCTGCATACTATTTCATTGTGTTTATATACTATATCTACATAATACATTCATTTGCCCTTGGATTCCTAGATTGGATACATACGTTGTAAAACTTGTACTAAATGTTGCAATGAAATAAGGTGTGCATATGGACATTGGAATGACTTTTTTGTGTGTCCTGAGAGTAGATAGATACCCAAAAGCTGAATTACTGGTTTTGAATTTACTGAGAGTTCTCCATAATGTTTTCCAAAGGGGTTGAATCAGACATATCCACTAACAGTGATCAAGAATTTTTTTTGCCTCACATCCCCAACAACAAGGCTTGTTTGCACTACCTTTGATATAAATATTTATTTATTTTTATTAAACATTGTTTTATATCAAAGGTAGTGCAAACAAGTCATGTTGAAGAAGAAGAAGAAGAAGAAGAAGAAGAAGAAGAAGAAGAAGAAGAAGAAGAAGAAGAAGAAGAAGAAGAAGAAGAAGAAGAAGAAGAAGAAGAAGAAGAAGAAGAAGAAGAAGAAGAAGAAGAAAGAAGAGAAGAAGAGGGCCCGGAGAGATAGCGCAGCGGCGTTTGCTTGCAAGCAGCCAATCCAGGACCAAAGGTGGTTGGTTCGAATCCCGGTGTCCCATATGGTCCCCTGTGCCTGCCAGGGGCTATTTCTGAGCAGACAGCCAGGAGCACTGCCTGAGCACTGCCGGGTGTGACCCAAAAACTAAAAAAAAAAAAGAAGAGAAGAAGAAAGAAGAAGAGAAGAAGAAAGAAGAGAAGAAGAAGAAATAAAGAAAGAAGAGAAGAAGAGGGAAGAAGAGAAGAAGAGGAAAGAAGAGAAGAAGAAGAAGAAGAAGAAGAAGAAGAAGAAGAAGAAGAAGAAGAAGAAGGAGGAGGAGGAGGAGGAGGAGGAGGAGGAGGAGGAGGAGGAGGAGGAGGAGGAGGACCTGACTAAAGCGATAGCACAGGGGGTAGTTGTTTGCCTTGCATGCAGATGACTTGGGTTCGATCCCCAGCATGCCATATGGTCCTGAACCTGCCAGGAGTGATTTCTGAATACAGAGCCAGCAGTAACCCTTGAGTGTTGCTGGGTGTGGCCCAAAAACAAAAGAGAGAGAGAGATGCCTAGATCATCCTTAAGGAGGAGGACAGAGAAAAAAAAAGAAATCAAGTGCGGGGGGAAAAATGAGAAAGGGAAAGTGGTCTCAGGTATGTTGGTAATGTGGTTAGTAGTATATCTATATACACAAATAAAAGACTCAACAACACAGAAAACATAAGATCCAAATTGTAACCACTGCACTTTAAAATATGACTGTCAAAGTTACAGCCTGGGTGGCAAGAGTGAACTTGGCAACATTGGTAAAAGGGAGTTTACATTGGTGGTGGGATTGGCTCTAGAACATTATATATGTAAAACTCAATTATCAATAACTTTGGAGCTAGAGAGATAGCACAGCAGTAGGGCATTTGTCTTGCACGCAGCCTACCCAGGACCAACAGTGGTTCGATCCTGGAATTCCATATGGTCCCCCGTGCCTGCCAGGAGCAATTTCTGAGCATAGAGCCAGGTGTAATCCCTGACCGCTGCAAAAAAACAAAAACCAGACCAAATCAAACCAAAACAAAACAATACTTTGTGTGTGTTTTGTTTGTTTTTATTTGGGGGGGGTCACACCCGGTGGCGCTCAGGGGTTACTCCTGGCTCTACGCTCAGAAATTGCTCCTGGCAGGGTCAGGGTACCATATGGGATGCCAGGATCCGAATGATTCATCATTCTTCTGCATGCAAGGCAAACGCCTTACCTCCATGCTATCTCTCCAGCCCCATTTTTTTGGTTGTTATTGTTGTTCTGTTTGTTTTTTGGACCACACCTGGCAGTGTCAGGAGTTACTTCTGGTTCTGAGTTTAGGAATACTCCTGGCAGGCTCAGGGACCATAAGGGATGCCAGATCAAATACAGGTCAGCCACATGCAAGGCAAGCACCCTACCCACTGTACTATTGCTCGGGCCCAACTTATATGGTTTTCTTTTGTTTCCACCTTTGAGCACATCTTTATTTTCTCACACAAAAATATTTATGATCCATCTTATACTTTGTCAACTCCATCCAGCACTGGAAATTAACAATTTATTAAAAAAAAAAAAAGCAAACCCGCAATTTCTTATAGAAAGGCAGTTGGAAAATAATCCAGACTTGGCACTAACTGTGCCCTTTGATATTAAAGTGTGAATATAACCCCAATTTTCCAGTTCTTTCTAAAATTGACTGATTCATCAAATGTGATGATTCATCAAATTTATTCCCATTCTTTCATAAGATTTTTTACAAATAGGTAACAAACATGTATGTTACAGGGCCAGAAAGAGATCACAGAGGCAGGGCGTTTGCCTTGCACGTGGCTGACCCAGAACAGACCCAGGTTCGATCTCCTACATCCCCGAGCCTGCCAGGAGCGATTTCTGAGCGTAGAGGCACGAGTAACCCCCGAGCTGAGCGCTGCCGGGTGTGACCCAAAAACCAAAAACCAAAAAAAAAAAAAAAAAAACCCGCATCACACGGACGTCTATAAAAGAGGCGGGCCATCATGCTTAGTGGACCAATGAAAAACCTCCAGATGATCCTTTTTTGTATTGGCTAACGGAGACCAATTACAAATGGCCTGTCTTTAGTGGCGGACTAGCTCGACTAGCCCGTCGTGACGCAACGCCCGGCAGGGCTGGGCAGGACCAATAGGGCTGGGCGACGGGCTGGCTTGCTGTTGCCCAGCTCCTCCCTCAGGCCCAGCCCGAGGAAAGTTTGGCTTCTAGGAGGGAGAGAAGCGAATATGGCAGCGTGGTGGTGGCTTCGGTGTGTCTCTGCCCTCATTGTGCTGGCGCTGCTGCTGGTTTATAGGGTTCCCTCGGCCTCTGCCCAAAGAAAGAAAGAGGTGAGGACGCTCTTCTCAGCAACTCGCGTGTTTTCCTCTGTGTGGGAGGCTGGCGAGAGGCTCTCTGCTCTCCTTTCCTTTCTCTGTCGCTGATATGTCTTGTGGGAGGCTCCCATTCCATTTTGGAAGTTGTGGGATTCCGGAGAGAAAAAGCTAACTCCTGGCCTTCTGCCCCTGTAGAAGCGGAGTTGGTTAGGGGAGGTTTTCCTCTAGGCTTGTCAATGTACAGTAGCTGTGAATTTTGACAATTCTTTAAGTATCTGCCCTATCATTGTCGTGAAAAGTTCGGCATTGGGGCCAGGTTGTCGAATATGATTTTTTTTTTTACTGTCAGGAGATACAACTCCTCGTCTACATATATGCTTTAGTAAACATTTGACTTCTGGAGTGTGAGAGTTAAACTGAAGAGAGAAATTGTCAGGGTCATTACTTAGCCCAAACGATTCAAAATAATTTGCCTGAGTGTTGGAGCTATTAAATTATTTCCAGTCGTATACCAGTCAAGCTTATATCAAGCAAATATCAAGTATTTTTCCTGGGAACTTGATATATAATTGAACAAAGCTAAGGTCCACTTCTAGTAGTGAAATTTGCTGGTTTGGCAAGTGAAGGTTTTAGGGGTTATTTTTTGTTTTTTGTTTTGTTTTGGGGGTCAAACAGGCTGGTGCTCAGGGGTAACTCCTGAATGCCTTTAAGGAATCACCCCTGGCTGTGTTTGGGACAGACACCATATCGAACTGGGTTGGCCATGTGCAAGGCAAGTGCCTTACCTGCTCAGGCCCCATTTACGTTGTTGTTGTTGTTGTTATTATTATTATTATTTTGGTTTACTCACAATTAAGATCTAAGCAGAGAAGGGTTTTTGGTTTATTTTTGGTTCTGCAACTTGAACTCAGGACTTAATACAAATGAAACATGCACACTACGTCTGAGCTGCATACATCCTTAGCTCCCAAAGATTTTTGTCATTGGTGGTGCCTGCAGCCGATGGTCTTTAGGGCTTACTTTTAAAATGTGTTATGAAACTTACAATTTAATGCTTTAAAATATTACTAGCAATTATTTATACTCTAATTTCATAGACTAAGAACAAGCACTAAGTTTACAGCTTGCCCTCTTATATTCTTTTTTGTTGTTTTGTTTTGGGGCCACACCTGGTGGCTCTCAGGGGTTACTCCTAGCAGGCTCTGGAGAGCACATGGGATTACAAGAATCTAACCTGGGTCATCCATATGCAAGGCAAATGCCCTATGTGCTATGCTATTGCTCCAGCTCAGCTAGTCTATACATTCTTTACTTCCTCTAGTACACAGTATCTGCACACACTTTTATTTTTTATTATTTATTTACAGTATTTTCTGGCATATAAAATGACCCCCTAATTTTACAGTTAAAACATAGGTTTAGGCCTATATTCACTGTATAAGACAGAATGTTCCTGTGCTGCAACTGTATGTACCACAGTGAGCCAATCACAACAAGCAAAGGTTCAAAGGTTATACTGTCATAGACTTCCTCTCTGACTCTGGCCAATCTGAGCAGGCTTTTGACAGTGTAGATTCGGGTCCAGAACATTGTCTAATTTGCATGCATTAAAAGCCTGCTTGGATTGGCTGAGTTAGAGAGGCGGTCGGAGCAGCCTTACGGTGATTGGTGCAGGATCGAGTTGGAAAATTCGTTTTGTGGCAATACCCAGACGATTTTCGTTTAGCAGCATATTGAAACATTTTTCGGGATACACTCAGCGTATAAGACGACCCCCGATTTTCGGTTGACATTTTTGTTTCAAAAGTCATGCCGGAAAATACAGTACTTGGTTTGGGGCCACACACAGTGGTGCTTTAGGGTTACTCCCGATTCTGCTTTCAGAAATCACTCACTCCTACAGGCTCAGGAGACCCTATTAGGATGCCAAGGATCAAACCTGGGTTGACCACATGCAAGGCAAACACCCTATCCACTGTGCTATTTCTCTGGCCCTCACATACTCTTTTTTTGGGGGAGGGGCCACACCCGGCGGCGCTCAGGGGTTACTCCTGGCTATCTGCTCAGAAATAGCTCCTGGAAGGCACGGGGGACCATATGGGACACCGGGATTCGAACCAACCACGTTAGATCCTGGATTGGCTGCTTGCAAGGCAAACACCGCTCTGCTATCTCTCCGGGCCCGGCCCTCACATACTTTTAAAATGTCATTTATATGGGGGCCGGAGAGATAGCATGGAGGTAAGGCATTTGCCTTTCATGCAGGAGGTCATCAGTTCGAATCCCAGCGTCCCATATGGTCCCCCGTGCCTGCCAGGAGCAATTTCTGAGCCTGGAGCTAGGAATAACCCCTGAGCAATGCCGGGTGTGACCCAAAAAAAAATGTCATTTATATGGAGCCGGAATGGTAGCACAGTGGTAGGGCATTTGCCTTGAACGTGGCTGACCCAGGACAGACACGGGTTTGATCTCTGGCATCCCATATAGTCCCCCGAGCCAGGAGCACAGAACCAGGATTAACCCCTGAGTGCTGCTGGGTGTGGCCCTAAAATAAAAAAAAAAAGAAGTAATTTATATGGAGCAATAGCCGGTACAGTGGATAGAGCACTTGCCTTGCACTTGATTGCCCAGGTTATATCCCTGGCATCCCATATATTCATTCTCCTGGGCCCACCAGGGATGATTCCTGAGTATAGAGCTATGAGTAACCCCTGAGCACCATCACATGTGGCTCAAAAAATAAAATATAATAAAATAAAATACCATTTAGAGGGCCAAAAAGAGTACAAAGGTTAAAGTACATGCCTAGCTTGTGTTTGTGGCCTTAACCCTGGTTCGAATTCCTGCACTGCTTATAGTTCCAGGTGTAGTTCCTGGGCACTGCCCAGTGTGGGTTCCCCACCAAATGCAATCTGATGGCTGGGATTTTAACTCAGTGATAGAGCACTTGCCTTACATTGCCAGTTGTCCTAGGTTTGATTCCTGGCATAGACAAAAATATGAAAGTCATTTAAGCATCTCACATGCTTGTCATCTGGGATGAAATTTAAAATAAGGTACCTTCTCTATTACTGAATATTTCGGGGAAAATAACCAAGTAAATTTAAACAAGTTATTTTTGTTGACATTAAAAATGGGGGAGGGAGCTAGAGAGAGAGAAGGTAGGTATTTCTGAGTGTAGAGCCAGGAGTAATTCCAAAGCATTGCTGGGTGTGGCCAAAAATAAAATAAAAATTTGGAGAGTGTTTTTGTGCTACACCAGGCAGTGCTCAAGGGTCACTCCTGGTGGTACTCGGATTTGAACCTAGGTTGGCTTCATGCAAAGCAACCACCCTGCCCACATACTAACTCTTTGGCTCCTAAAAATTTTTTTCAATGGTGTAAAATGAGTAAGCTAGAATTACCAATAAATGTGGGGGTATTTTTGTTTTGTTTTGGGGCCACACCCGGTGACATTTAGAGGTTACTCCTGGCTATGCACTCAGAAATTGCTCCTAGGATTGAACTGAGGTCTATCCTGGGTCTGCCTCATTCAAGGCAAATGCCTAACACTATGCTATATAGCTCAGGCCCCAATAAATGTGTTTTTAGGTTGTTTTGTTGTTGGTGGTGGTGGTGGTGGTTTTTTTGGGGGGTGGGTGGGAGGGTCACACCCGTCAGCGCTCAGGGGCTACTCCTGGCTCTATGCTTAGAAATTGCTCCTGGGGCCGGGAATGTGGCGCTAAAGGTAAGGTGTCTGCCTTGCAAGCGCTACCGAAGGACGGACCTCGGTTCAATCCCCCAGCGTCCCATATGGTCTCCCCAAGCCAGGAGTGACTTCTGAGCGCATAGCCAGGAGTAACCCCTGAGCATCAAACGGGTGTGGCCCAAAAACCAAAAAAAAAAAAAAAAAAAGAAATTGCTCCTGACAATTTCTCAGGGGACCATATAGGATTCTGGGATTCAAACCACCGTCCTTCTGCATGCAAGGCAAATGCCCTACATCTCTCCGGCCCCAATAAATGTGTTTTTAATGGAGGGTTTCAGGCCATTATTGTGTGGAAAATAAGATACATAAAAAAATATTTGGTTTTTATTTAGTTTATTTTTTCATGGAGCACACCAACAGTGCTCAAGGATTCTCACACTGAACTCAGGGATAACTCCTGGTAGGCTTGGGGGACCATATGTGGTGCTAGAGACCAAACCAGGTCAATGGATACAAGGCAAATGACCTACCTTTTTCTGTACTATAGCTCTGACCCCAAAATATATGTTTGTTCATACATAAAGAAACCTCCAGTAGTTTTCACCAATCTAGGGATTAGTTAAGGTTTTTGTTTGTTCATTTATTTTTGGGCCACACCCAGCGATGCTCAAGGGTTACTCTTGATTCTGCACTCAGAAATTACTCCTGGCAGGCGTGGGGGACCATATAGGATGCCAGGGATTGAACTTGGTTTGATCACATGCAAGGCAGACATCTTATCCACTGTGCTATTGCTCTGGTCCCCAATTTTGTTAAGGTTTTATGAGGTGCCTGAGATTGAGCCTAGGGCTTTACATATGCAAGAAAAATGTTCTAGTGACAGTACTTTGTTTTGGGGCCACACGTGGTGGTGCTAACAGTTTACTTTAAACTCTGTGCTCAGGAATTACTCCTCTCAGATTAGGGGACTATATGTGGTGCTGGATATAGAATCTGATTGACCGTGTGTAAGGCAAGTGCCTTACCCACTGTACTATCTCTCTGGCCCCAATGTTCTACCACTCAACCACACCTTTGGCCCTTCAAGTTGTTGCAAATATTTTTATTTATTTTTATTTTTATTACTACTACTACTATTATTATTATTATTATTATTATTATTATTATTATTATTGCTTTTTGGGCCACACCCGGTATGCTCAGTGGTTGCTCCTGGCTATGCGCTCGGAAATTGATCCTGGCTTGGGGGACCAGATGGGACACTGGGGGATTGAACCATGGTTCGCCCTAGGTTAACTGTGCAAGGTACGCCTGTATGCCTTACCGCTTGCCCCACTGCTCTGGCCCCATATTTCTTGATCTTTTTATGCCACACCCAGTGGTGCTCAAGACATACTCTTGGCTCTGCACTCAGAGATCACTCCTAGTTGATTTGGGGGACTATTTGGGATGTGGGGAATTAAACCCCAGTTGTCCACATGCAGGGGAAACACTCCAGTAGGGTAGAGGTTTAGGTCACTGCTTGAGATATTCAGAGGATATTCCTAGCTTTACGTTCAGGCATGACTTCCGGCAGTTCCCTGAAGACCACATACCAGGAATTCCAACCACGGTGGCCAACAAGGCAAGTGCCTTACCTCCTGCACTGTCTTTTTTTCTGAATCATAGCTTAGAACTCTTGACAGTGATAGGTACCCCAAGGAGTAAGAGTTGGCAGAACTCGTGATTTAGTCTTATTTAAAAAAGTGACTTCCGGGCCAGAAAGGTGGCACAAGAGGTAGGAATGCATGCAGCCAATACAGGACGGACCCCGGTTTGAATCTTGGCATCCCATATGGTCCCCCGAGCCTGCCAGGAGTCACTTCTGAGTGCAAAGCCAGGAGTAACCCCGGATCAGTGCTGGATCTGACCCCTCCCCCCCAAAAATCAGAATATCTAGCAGTATTTCTCAATTTCTACTGTAATATATGCATATATGTAAATATATACATTTATATTATGTACTATGTATACATATAATCCCTTTGTAATATAGATAGTCATCACTTGGAGCACATGTTAAAATTCCATATTCTTGGAAGCTCAGGGACCATATGGGACACCGGGGATCGAACCAAGGACTTTTCTGTATTCTGTTTCTATCTTTTTTAATTTTGAGCCACACCACACCCAGTGGGGTACAGGGATTAATCTTGGCTTTACACTCAAAGATCATTCCTGGTAGTGCACAAGGGAACCCTATGGAATGCCAGGGAATTGAACGTGGGTTGGTAGTGTCCAAAGCAAGCACCCTACTCACTGTACTATTTTTATGGACCTAGATGTTTTTCTCTGTTTGTTTTAGGGCCACTTGCTGTGCTCAGAGCTGACCCCTGGCTCTGTGTTCGGGGATCATTACCAATGGAAACCTTATGGGTTCAGGGGATTGACTATGGGCCAGCTGTGTGCAAGGCAATACTGTCTCTCTGTCTTCTCTAACTTCTTTTTCCATTTGTTTCAGTTTCTATTTATTATTATCATTATTGAGTTAATATTGTTTACTACAGTGTTAATACTTGTACTTTCAGTATACAGAATTACCGCATGCTTCCCATCACTAAAGTCCAAAAAAATCTCCCTTCGCTGTCCTTATGTCACTTCTCCCTTTGTCCCCATCTTCTGTCTGGTAATCAGTTCTGTTGTTAGGTTCTAAGGAATTATCTCCATTAAACATTGTCCATTCGTTTATTTTATGTTTTTGGGCCATACCTGGTGGTGTTTAGGGCTTACTCTTGGCTCTGTGCTCAGAAATTATGCCTGGTATTGCTCAGGGATGCCAGGGATCAAACCCAGGTCAGCTGTGTGCAAGGCAAGCGCCCTACCTGCTGTGCTATCACTCTGGCACCAATTCCTTTGTTTATATATTATATGAATGAGACCATCTTAGTATCTGTCCTTCTCCCTCCGATTTAACATCACATTCTTGAGTTTCAGCCAAGAAGACTTAGAAAACTGCAGATTTTTTTGTTTTTGTTTTTTGGGCCACACCTGGTGACACTCAGGGCACTCAGGGGTTACTCCTGGCTATACGCTCAGAAATCGCTCCTGGCTTAGGGGACCATATGGGATGCTGGGGGATCGAACCACGATCCATCCAAGGTTAGCCGCCTGCAAGGCAAATGCCTTACCACTTGCGCCATCATTCCAGCCCCAGATTTTCATATTTTCTGTTTGTTTATATGTGTCACAAACTTTTCTATTCACTCATTTGTTCTTTGGCATTTGAATTGTATTCAGATCATTTTTGAATTAATGTTTTTATGTCGTTAGTATAGATACCAAAGAGAAAATTGCTGGGTCATGTGGTAGATTTTTGTTTGTTTTTAGGGTCACACCAGTGGTTTTTGAGGCTGATACTGGCTCTTTGGATTGCTTTTTGTATGCTTGGAGAGTCATGCAGTATTGGGGAGCAAACAAGAGCACCCCATATACAAAGCATGCACTCATACTGTAAATAAAAAATAAAATAAACTATAGTTCTGTTTCTATATTTGTGCATTCATCTTTTATTCTATTTATTTTTATTTAACTTTTGTTTTGTTTTATTTTGGGGCCACACATGATGATGTTCAGGGGTTACTCCTGGCTCTGCACTCAGAAATCGCTCCTGGCTCAGGGAGTCATGTGGGGGATCAAACCGTGGTCCCTTCTAGGTCAGCTGAGTCCAAGGCAAACGCCCTACTGCTGTGCCACCACTCCAGCCCCTTATTTAATTTTTAATTTAATTTTTTTCTCCCCCCTAATTTTTAGTTTAATTTTTAAAATTTTGTTTTTGGATTACACCTGGTGGTGCTCAGGGATTTCTCCTGGCTCTGTACTCAGGAATCACTCCTAGCAGTGCTTGAGGGACTGACCATATGGGATGCTAGGGATTGAACCTGGGTTAACTGCATGCAAGGCAAAAAAAACGCCGATTGCACCATTTCTTGGCCCCTTATGGCTTTTTTGTTTTGTTTTGTTTTGGGCCACACCCAGTAGTGCTCAGGGGTTACTCCTAGCTCTACACTCAGAAATCGCTCCTAACGGGCTAGCGGGCCATGTGGGATGCCTGTTTAGGTCCCGTGTGTTGGTCTCATTCAATGCAAACACCCTGCCACCATGCTATTGCTCCAGCCCTCCCTTATGAATTTTTGGGGGGCTACACCTGGTGATGCTCAGGGGTTACTCCTAGCTTTTATGCTCAGAAATTGCTCCTGGCTTGAGGGACCATATGGGATGCCTGGGGATCGAACTTTGGTCTGGCCTTAGGTTAGCTCATGCAAGGCAAATGCCCTACCACTGTGCCACTGCTCCGACCCGCCCCTTATGATATATTTTTAAAAAATTCACTTGGACTGGAGTGATAGCACAGTGGTAGGACATTTGCCTTGCATTTGGCTGACCTGGGACACCCGGTGTTCGATCCCTGGCATCCCCTATGGACCCCTGAGCATAACAGGTGTGGTCCCCAATCTCCCCCAATTTTTTTGAAGTCACATCAGTTGTGCTTAGGACTTATTTCTGGCTCTGTGCTCATATTATTCCTGGTGGGCTCAGGGGATCATATGTGGTGCCTGGGATAAAATTACTGTAGATTTGGGAGCCAAAGTGATAGCACAGCAGGGAAGACATTTGTCTTCAAAGGAGCTAACCTGGGTTCAATCCTCAGCATCCTCTATGTTTCCCATGAGCCTTTTAGGAGTGATTGCTGAGTGCAGAGCCAGGATTAACCCATGAGCCACACTGGGTGTGGCCCCAAAGCAAACAATAGTGAGTTGCATGTACTGAACTATTTATCCAGCCTCTATTCTATATGTATTAACATGTTAAAATGAGTTGATTTACAACTGGGTTCTGATTAGTAGAAATTTTGTGCACACTTAAGTAGTACCAACCATATGATAAAGTACTTGTGTTTAATCTCTAATAGCAAAACTTTAGAAAAGGAAACATTGCTGGGGCCGGGTAGGTGGCGCTGGAGGTAAGGTGTCTGCCTTGCAAGCGCTAGCCAAGGAAGGACCGCGGTTCGATCCCCCGGCGTCCCATATGGTCCCCCCAAGCCAGGGGCGATTTCTGAGCGCTTAGCCAGGAGTAACCCCTGAGGTCAAACGGGTGTGGCCCAAAAACCAAAAAAAAAAAAAAGAAAACATTGCTTCTTAGAATAAGTTTGAGAATATAAATTAAAAATTTATAACAGAGTAAAGTGGAAGCTTTGAACACAGCTGGATGTGCCCCAACACTCCAGTAAAAAATAAAAAGGAAATTAATTCTTTATACTCTTTCAGCAACAATATTGCAAACCACCGTGTCTAAAAGAACAGAAATGAAGAGAGAAGAAAATCTACAGAGGCAGGTTGCGGGAGGGTATATGGGGTTAGAGGGTAGGGTAGGAAGGAACTGGGAACATTGGTGGTGGGAAATGTGCATTGAAACTCAATCATGAACAACTTTATAACTGTCTCACGTGATTCAGTTAAAGAATTTTTCTTTTTGCTTTTTGGGTCACACCTGGCAGCGCTCAGGTGTTACTCCTGGCTCAGCACTCAGAAGTCGCTCCTGTCAGGCACAGGGGACCATATGGGATGCTGGGATTCGAACCACTGTTGGTCCTGGGTGGGCTGCTTGCAAGACAAATGCCCTACCACTGGGCTATCTCTCCAGCCCCCAGTTAAAGAATTTTTATAATAATAAACACAACAGGGGCCAGACCAATAGCACAGTGGTAAGGCGTTTGCCCTGCATGTGGCCAATACAGGATGGACCCCACTTCAAGTCCTGGCATCCCATATGGTCCCCCGAGCCAGCCAGGAGCGGTTTCTGAGCACAGAGACAGGAGTAACCTCTGAACACTACCAAGTGTGATCTCCCCCCCCCCAAAAAAAAGAAAAGAAAAGAAAAGAAAAAATAGGGTGGTGCTTGGGGAACCTTATGGGATATGGGATTGAACCTGGGCCAGCCACATATAAGGCAAGAGCCCTACCTTATGTTCTAGCTTTTCAGAAACCCTCTCCCACACCCTGGGCTTGTTCTCTGGCATCCACATGGTCCCCAAAGCCCACCAAGAGTAATTCTTGAGTTCAGGGCCAGGAGTAACCCCTGAGCATCACTGGGTGTGGTCCACTTCCCCAAAATGGTAATTTTATTTATTTGGGGGGACTTTGGGGCCACAACATGGTTGCTCAGGGATTAGTCCCCCTCTCCTTCTAGATGTGGTCTATTAACAAAAAAATCACTCACTCATGGCCTTACTTGTGATCAACCCTGATCTGATCTGCAAGTACCTTCAGGAGTGATCCTTGAGCACAGAGTCAAGAGTAGGCCTTGAACACTGCTGGGTATGACACAAAAGCCAAAAACAGAATAAATAAAAATATTTTTTTTTGTTTTTTTTTGGGGGGCCACACCCGTTTGCTGCTCAGGGGTTACTCCTGGCTATGTGCTCAGAAATCGCCCCTGGCTTGGGGGGACCATATGGGACGCCAGGGGATCGAACCGAGGTCCTTCCTTGGCTAGCGCTTGCAAGGCAGACACCTTACCTCCAGCGCCACCTACCCGGCCCCAAATAAAAATATTTTAGTTATGTTTTCTTTTTTTTTTTTTTTTTTTTTTGGTTTTTGGGCCACACCCTGTGACACTCAGGGGTTACTCCTGGCTATGTGCTCAGAAGTTGCTTCTGGCTTCTTGGGGGACCATATGGGACGCCAGGGGATCGAACCGCGGTCCGTCCTAGGCTAGCGCAGGCAAGGCAGGCACCTTACCTCCAGCGCCACCGCCCGGCCCCTAGTTATGTTTTCTTAAATCAGAATTTTTATTGGGGTTTTAGGCCACACCCAGCAGCGCTCAGGGATTACTCCTGGCTCTTTGCTCAGAAATTGCTCCTGGCAGGCACGGGACCATATGGGATGCTGGGATTCGAACTATGGTTGGTCCTGGATCAGCCACCTGCAAGGCAAACGCCCTAACCCTGTGCTATCTCTCCAGCTCCTTGAAACAGAATTTTATATCAAATAGTTTTTTTTTTGTTAGTGGAACACATTTGGCAGAAGATAGAACAGTATATGGTGCTGGTCACCGAACCCAAAACTGCACATGAGTGGCATATATTCTACCACTTTATATCTGTGGCCCCTACTGGTGGTTTCAGCACATGTTCTTTGGAATTGTTTGGCAAATAAAAAGTTCTTAATGATATATTTTATAAATATATGATAAGTAATTCATGTTAGAAGTATAATGTTTTATTAAATCTCATCATGAAATAATTTGATTTGTTTGCTGGGTTTTTGTTTGTTTTTGAGTCATACTTGGTGTTGTTCAGGGGTTACATCTAGCTCTGCAATTAGGAATCACTCCTGGCAGTGCTCAGGGGACCATGCGGGATGCTGGGGATTGAACCTGGGTTGGCTGTGTACAAGGCCTTACCCACTGAACTATCACCCTGAAATTATATAATTGGAAGTGTAGGGGCTAAAGAGATTGTGGGTAGGGCATTGCCTGGTATGGCAGCCCTCCTTGCTTGATTCCTAGTACCACATATGGTCTCCTACCTTCCCCCAGTTATCCCTGAGTGCAAAGCTATGAGTAAGTTCTGAGCACCACCCACTTTGGCTCAAAACAACAACAAAAAGAATCATCAGCTCCAATTCTCAAATTTTATTTTTTGGCACTCACTTTTTATATGTACTTGTACTTTTTAGTATTGATTTAACGTTGCCTGATTCAAAGGATCTTTAAATGCCAAGTTGTAAGTACTAATACTATGCTCTTTTTGTCTTTTTTAGATGGTATTATCTGAAAAGGTTAGTCAGCTGATGGAATGGACTAATAAAAGACCCGTAATAAGAATGAATGGAGATAAATTTCGTCGCCTTGTTAAAGCCCCACCAAGAAACTACTCTGTTATTGTCATGTTCACTGCTCTTCAACTTCATAGACAATGTGTTGTGTGCAAGTATGAACTTTCAGCTACACTTTACAATTAAAATATCTTATAAGATTTTCACTGTTTTTAATATAAAGATAATTCAGTGGGCATAGATATATACTTTATTTAGGATGTCTGTAATAACTCATAATACCACTACTCTGTTATAGTAACTTGTTAGTTGTCTTTTTTAGTACAGGAACAAAGAACAAAATAAAATACTTGTGATAGTCAGACTGAACTAACTTAAAGATCTAGCTGTCATCTTATTAATTTGTATCCACATATATAAATTTATATCATTAGGAATCATTGTAGTGATTTTGTGTTTTCAACTTATTTTTATTTTAGGACAACCTCAGAAGGAAGGGAAAGAAAATTTTCCCCTTTGTTTTTTATTTATTTATTTATTTTTGGTTTTTGGGCCACACCCGTTTGATGGTCAGGGGTTACTCCTGGCTAAGTGCTCAGAAATCGCCCCTGGCTTGGGGGCACCATATGGGACGCCGGGGGATCGAACCTCGGTCCTTCCTTGGCTAGCGCTTGCAAGGCAGACACCTTACCTCTAGCGCCACCTTCCCGGCCCCTCCCCTTTGTTTTTTAAAGAAACAGGTTCCAAAAGTTGAATTCATTTATCTACAGCTTAGAGATACTATTAATGCAATGGTATTGACTACATCCAAATTTGAAATTATGAGAATTTTTGCAGACAAGGGTTTGGGGTATACCTTGTGAAGTGATATTCACGGCGTCTTCCTATCTCTGTGGTCAGTGGTCACTCCTGGCTCTGCGCTCATGTATCTATCGTTCCTGATGCTGCTTGGGGAACCATATGCAGTACTGGGGTTTGAGCCATATTTGACTACAGGCAAAGGAAGCCCTTAATACCCTGTTTTTTTGGGGGGATTGAGCAACACCTGATGGCATTTAAGGGTTACTCCTGGCCCTAGGTTTATATGGGATGCCGGAGAGCAAGCCTGTATTGGTTCTGGGCCTGCCACATACAGGGCAAATGCCCTACCCACTGTGCTATCATTCAAGTCCCCTTATACCCTATTTTATTTCTTTGTCTCCTCTAGAGAAATGGGATTGGGATGATTGCATGTAAGGCAAGCACTTTACGTTTCAAAAACCACAAATAGATTTCAGAGCATAATCAGTAGTAATCCTTGAGTATCATCAAATGGATCCAAATGCCCTGTCCTAACTGAAAATTTCTCTTGAGGAGGCAAAGAAATAAAACAGGGTGTAAAGGGCTTGCTTTTTGTTCTTGGGCCATAACCAGCAGTGCTTGGGACTTAACTCCTGGCTCTGTGCTCAAGTATCATTCCTGGTGGGGTTGGGTGATCATCTGGAATGCCTGAGATCGATCCCAGCTTGGCCGTGTGTAAGGCAAGCACCCTACCCAACCTGCTATACTATTGCTTTGGCTTCGTTCATTAACTCTATCTTACTTTCTGACTCCCAGAGTATTTTTTGTTTTGTTTAGTTTTGGATTCACAATTGGTAATGCTCAGAGGTTACTCATGGCTCTGCATTCAGAAATTACTTCTCCATGTGTTCAGGGGACTATATGGGATGCTTGGAATCAAATCTGGGTTGGTTTTGTGCTAGGTAAGAGCCTAATCTGCTATGCTAGTTCTTTAGCCCTCATGGGGTTTTTTGTTTTGTTTTGTTTTGGGGCCATATTCAGAAGTGCTCAGGGGTTACTCATCACTGTGCACTCAGAAATCATTCCTGGTGGGCTCAGAGGACCATAAGGGATGCTAGTACAGCCTTATATGCTCCAGACCACACCAAGATAATTTTTTTTTTGGTTTGGTTTTGGTTTTTGGGCCACACCTGGTGATGCTCAGGGGTTACTCCTGGTTATGTGCTCAGAAATCGCTCCTAGCTCGGGGGACCATATGGGATGCCAGCAATTGAACCAAGGTCTGTCCTAGATCGGTCGCGTGCAAGGCAAACGCTCTACCGCTGTTCTATTGTTCTGACCCCTTAGCCCCTAGATTTATTTTTGTTTGTTTTGGGGTCATACCCGGCAGCGCTCAGGGGTTACTCCTGGCTCTGAATTCAGAAATTACCCCTGGCAGGCCCAGGGAACCATATGGGATGCCGGGATTCAAACCACTGACCATCTGCATGCAAGGCAAATGCTCTACCACTATGCTATCTCTCTGGCCCATCCCTAGATTTTTAAGTGAACATTAAAGTCCAGAAAAATACTTTAACCTTGTCTTTCAATTCTTAAAGATAATTTCGGGTATTAAAGATTGTTTAAGTGGGGCCCAAGAGATAGTACTGCAGGAAAGACACCTTGACCCTGGTTTTGATCCATAGCAACCCATATGATCCCCAAAGTCTTCCATACATGATCCCTGAGCACAGAGTCAAGAGTATGGCTTGAGGGGCCGGGAAGGTGATCCTAGAGGTAAGGTGTCTGCCTTGCAAGCGCTAGTGTAGGACGGACCAAAGTTCCATCCCCCTACGTCCCATATGGTCCCCCCAAGCCAGGGGAGATTTCTGAGCACATAGCCAGGAGTAATCCCTGAGCGTCAAATGGGTGTGGCCCAAAAACCAAAAAAAAAAGAGTATGGCTTGAGCACAGTTAGGTGTGACCGAAAAACCAAAAAGGATAAAAGCTAAAGATAGTTTGGAACCAGAGTGATTGCTCTGTGGGTAGGGTTTTTGTTGTATGTGGCCAACCCGAGTTCAATCTCTGACATTCCATATGGTCCCCTGAGCCTGCCAGGAGTAATTTTTAATTAGTAAAGGAAGTGTTTATTATTTATTAGTAAATAATATTATTTGGGCCGGAGAGATAGCATAGAGATAAGGTGTTTGCCTTTTATGCAGAAGGTTGGTGGTTTGAATCCCAGCATCCCATATGGTCCCCTGTGCCTGCCGGGGTGATTTCTGAGCATAGAGCCAGGAGTAACCCCTGAGCTGCCTGGTGTGACCCCCAAAAAAGTAAATAATATTATTTAACTATTTATCTTTACTAAACCATATAATTTTTGTTCACTTAATTTAATATATAATTAAAATAATTCCTAATTTAACAAGAATATCTCAACGCCACATTGCTAGATAGCCACATGAAAATATTTTTTTCCTTTTAAACACCATGATTACGAAATTGTTCATGATTGAATTTCAGTCTTAAAGTATACACTGCCCTTGAACATTTTCCACAACTGCCAGGAGTAATTTCTAAGCACAGAGCCAGGAGTAACTAAATCCTTATTACCACCGGGTGTGGCCCCAAAACCAAATATATATATATATATATATATTTGTAGAGACAATTTACTTGGTTTCTTCAATGACTATATACATTTGAGATAAGGAAAAAGGGACAAATTATTAAGCTGTGTCAAAAATAAAATTATATTGAAATTCCCAACACTTAGGATTAGGCATCTGTGATACCAAAACAATGGCTGTGTTTTTTAAGATTTGAACCAAAACCGTCATCAGAATCCTATTTTCTTGGTAATTTTTTTTTGAGGGGGAACTTCCCAAGAAGTATTCAACAAGCTCCCAGGGAGCCTTTTTAATGATACAGCACTACTTGGACCCTGCAGTGCCTGGGACACCCTGTTTCATGTGGGAATAACCAGGGTCACATTAGACATGCTTGTGGGGCTACATGGTGCTAGGAAATAAATTTGGGATCATATGTATGTAGGACTTGTTTTTTTTTGTTTGTTTGTTTGTTTGTTTTGTTTTGTTTTTCGGACACACCTGGTGACTCTCGGGTTGCTACTCCTGGCTATGTGCTCAGAAATCACTCCTGGTTTGGGGGACCATATGGGACGCCAGGGGATCTAACCATGGTCTGTCCTAGGCTAGCGCATGCAAGGCAGATGCCTTACCACTTGAGCCACTGCTCCAGCCCTGCATGTAAGACTTGTTAACCTGACTCCTGAACTATCACAACTCTTGCTTATCATTTTTGGAGAGGGTTACTAATTTCTGGGTAGGCCAGAAGAAGGGCATGAGCTCCAGCCCTGTCTCACTGTCTCCATGCTTATTCTTTTTTGTTGTTTGTTTTGTTTCATAGTTTTGAAATTTTTCATCAAGGGAATTTTCAACAATTAAATAATTAAATGAAACTTTCCCTTTTTTGCTGGTATTCTGGACATTTTGGGTGATTCTCAAGAGGCCTAGCTATCCCTGGGGTTCAGTAACTGGCATAAGGATATGGTACTGGAGTTTACCCAGGCCACCACAGTGGTATTCCAAGTACTGAAGGCCTCCAGGGCTGCACCAAGTAATGCACATGTGGTGTCAGGGATCGAACTGGATTGACTGCGCAAATATGAATGTGTCTTAACCCCTGTACCTTTTCCAGCCATAAGCTTATCTTTTTGGGGAGATGGTTTGGATCACTCCTGCCAATGCTCAGAGATGATGTGTGATGCTGGGTCAGTTGTATGGCAGACAAGAGTCGGCTGTGTACTAGACAAGCACTTAACCCCTGTGCCATTTCTCTGGCCCTTTGTTCTTTTTCTGGAAGTGGGTTTTGGGCCAGCTGTACTCAGGACATATTCCTGGTTCTCTGTGTTCAGGTGCTGAAGATTTGAAATATGATCATGGTCATTGCAGCCACATGCAAGACAAGTGCCTTACCTCCTGTACTATCTCTTTGGCACACAATGCTTGTCTTCTTTTTTTTTCCTTGTCTTCTTTTAAATAGTATTTTCCCCCATTGGAAAAACTATCGTTGCATATTTAGATGTTTTACTGCTGATAAAATAGATTACTATGAAAATTGTATATATGTTAACTTCACAAATCTGATTACATCCAGACAAGCTGATGAAGAGTTCCAGATCCTTGCAAACTCCTGGCGATATTCCAGTGCATTTACCAACAGGATATTTTTTGCTATGGTGGATTTTGATGAAGGTTCTGATGTATTTCAGATGGTAAGATCTTTGATTTTTACTGTTAAGTAGGAATGGGTAAAATATAAATAAGATGGAAAACACTTTTCTTAAATACCCAAGAAACTAAATAGTGAAGTAAAGGCTAAACTTGAGCTAACCATGATCATGTGTTATCATGGTTAGTGTTAAACATAAAATAAGTAGTAATCAAGTAAATTATATATATATATATATATATATATTAATCTTTATTAAGCACTAAGCCTTGGAATGTTCAGCTTATGTTTTCTTCAATGAACTTTATGGATTTGGTTCTAATCTCAAGGTCTTTAATCCACATTGAATTTACTTTTGTGTAAATTGTGAGATATAGATTGATCTTTAATTTCTAACACATCGTTATCCAACTGTTCCAACACCGTTTGATGAAGAGATTGTTTTTATTTCATTTCAAATTTTTGGCTTCTTCGTCAAATATTAATTGACCATATATGTAAGGGCTTGTTATTGGGTGTTCTATTCTGACCCATTGGTCTCAAAGTCTGTCTTTGTTCCAATACCCTGCTTATTTATTTATTTATTTATTTATCTATTTATTTACTTCTTTATTGGTTTTGGGTCACACCCAGCGGGGCGGTGCTCATGATTACTCCTGGCTCTGTGCTCAGAAATTGCTCCTGGCAGGCACAGGGGAGAATCAGCTGTTCACAATGCAAATGCCCTACTCTAGCCCCACCATGCTGTTTTGATCACTATAGCTGATTGAGGTAGAGTTTCAAGTTAGGTAATGATGTGTCTTGGTTTCTTATTTTTCCATATAGATTTGGCTATTCAGGGTCTTTTTTTTGTTTTGTTTTTGGTTTTGTTTTTGGGTCACACCCAGCGGCGCTCAGGGTTTACTCCTGGCTCTGCACTCAGAAATCACTCCTGGCAGGCTTGGGGGACTATATGGGATGCCAGGATTCGAACCACCATCCATCCTGGATCAGCTACTTGCAAGGCAAATGCCCTACTACCGCTGTGTTATCTCTCTGCCCCCTATCCAAGGTCTTTTTTTTTGTTTTTTTGAACCACACCCATTTGGTGCTCAGGGGTTACTCCTGGCTAAGTGCTCAGAAATTGCCCCTGGCTTGAGGGGACCATATGGAATGCCCGGGGATCGAACCATGGTCCTTCCTTGGCTAGCACTTGCAAGGCAGACACCTTACCTCTAGCGCCACCTCACCGGCCCCTGTCCAAGGTCTTTTATGGTTCCACACAAACTTCATGATTGATTGTTCAAAGTCCTTAAAAAATGTCAGAATTTGATAGGGATCACATTGAATCTATATAGTAGTTTAGATAAAATGGTCATGTTATATTAATTCTTCCAATCCATGAGCATAGAGTGTTTTTTTCATTTCCATAGGACTTCTTCAATTTCTTTCTTTTTTTTTTTTTGGTTTTTGGTTTTTGGGCCACACCCGGCATTGCTCAGGGATTACTCCTGGCTGTCTGCTCAGAAATAGCTCCTGGCAGGCACAGGGGACCATATGGGACATCAGGATTCAAACCAACCACCTTTGGTCCTGGATCGGCTGCTTGCAAGGCAAACGCCACTGTGCTATCTCTCCGGGCCCTCAATTTCTTTCTTTAGTGTTGAAGTTTTCATGATATAAGTCTCTCACCTCCCTTGTTAGGTTGATTCCTAGGTACTTGATAGATTTGGACACTATTTTAAATGGGATAGACTTTCCCCCATAATTTTTAATTTAAAACCATGATTACAGAAATGTTAATAATTGGGTTTCAGGGGGGCCGGAGAGATAGCATGGAGGTAAGGCGTTTGCCTTTCATGCAGGAGGTCATCAGTTCGAATCCCGGTGCCCCATATGGTCCCCCGTGCCTGCCAGGAGCAATTTCTGAGCCTGGAGCCAGGAATAACCCCTGAGCACTGCCGGGTGTGACCCAAAAACCAAAAAAAAAATTGGGTTTCAGTTATAGAATGTACACCACCCCTCACAGTACAGTCTTCCCACCACCAGTGTCCCCCATTTCCCTTCCCCACCACAACCCCTTGCCTGTCTTTGTAGACAGGCATTCTGTCTCATTATCATTGGCATGGTAGTTGTCATTGCAGTTAGTGCTCTTAATTTCACTCGTCAATCTTAGTTGCAAGCTTCATGCCATGAGCTGGTCCTCCTGGCATTTATCTGTATTGTCTCTGGATATTATTGCCATACTATCTTTTGTTTATCTTATATCCTGCAGATAAATGAGAATATTCTATGTCTATCCTTCTCCCCCTGACTCATTTTACTCAGTACTATAATAGTCTCCATGTCCATTCACAGGCAGAATTCACGACTTCATTTTTCTATCTGTTGCATATCCCATTGTGTAGATGTATCATAGTTTCTTTAGCCTCTCATCTGTTGTTGGACACCTACTAATATTGTATAGCTATTGATATCTTTCTTCAAATCTGTCATCAGTTGTGGCATAGATACTTTAATCTTTCTCCTCTGAGTCCTTATTTTTTTTTTGTTGTTTTTTTTGTGGGGGAGCCCACACCCTGCAGCGCTCAGGGGTTACTCCTGGCTCTATGCTCAGAAATTGCTCCTGGCAGGCACGGGGGACCATATGGGATGCTGGGATTCGAGCCACCGTCTGTCCTGGATCTGCTTTGTGCAAGGCAAACGCCTTACCGCTGTGCTTTTTCTCCGGCCACTGGGTACTTATTTGTATAAAGGAATACAAGTGTCTTTTGTGTATTGACTTTGTAACTAGCCTCTTTACTGTATTGGCTTATTGTTGCTAAGAGCTTTTTGTGGACTCTTTAGGGTCTTTGATGTATATCATCATGCCATTTGTAAATAGAGATAGTTTGACTTCTGAGTGTGGGGTTGAGTCAGCTGTGAGACCTGGAGCTGCTGATCTGGCGGGTGGCCTAGTGTCAGGCGACAGAGCAGCAGATGTGGGCTTCGAAAGCCTAAGCTTGGCCATTTCTTTTTTTTTTTTTTTTTTTTTTTTTTTTTTGGTTTTTGGGTCACACCCGGCAGTGCTCAGGGGTTATTCCTGGCTCCAGGCTCAGAAATTGCTCCTGGCAGGCACAGGGGACCATATGGGGCGCCGGGATTCGAACCGATGACCTCCTGCATGAAAGGCAAACGCCTTACCTCCATGCTATCTCTCCGGCCCCCGAGCTTGGCCATTTCTTAAAATTCGGTCTAGCTGGTGCCGCCGTTGTCCCCCGGACGCCGCAACCAGCAAACTGCTGCCACTGGCGCTCTCCTGCTCTGCACTCTCTCCAATGGCTTCCACCTCCGGGACCATGGCGAAGCAGGAGCAGATGCTGGTCCTCGACTCACCCACAGACCTCGAATTCAAAGGGAGGATGATGGTGTTAAATAAAACACATTCAAGGAAGACATTTTATATGTCTGGGTGAGGACCAAATGCATATTTTGAAGGCCCCTTCACATATGTAGTCACTACAAATCTTTTTGTTGTTGTTGTTGTTGTTGTTGTTGTTTTGTTCTTTGGGCCACACTTGTTTGATGCCCAGGGGTTACTCCTGGCTGAGCGCTCAGAAATTGCCCCTGGCTTGGGGGACCATATGGGACACCGGGGAATCGAACCGCGGTCCTTCCTTGGCTAGCACTTGCAAGGCAGACACCTTACCTCTAGTGCCACCTCATCAGCCCCAGTCACTACAAATCTTTTTTTTTTTTTGGGTTTTTGGGCCACACCCGTTTGATGCTCAGGGGTTACTCCTGGCTATGTGCTCAGAAATCGCCCCTGGCTTGGGGGGACCATATGGGACGCCAGGGGATCGAACCGCGGTCCGTTCGGTCCGTTCCTTGGCTAGCGCTTGTAAGGCAGACACCTTACCTCTAGCGCCACCTTCCCGGCCCTGTCACTACAAATCTTAAGTTACAAAATCCATTGGATAGGAAGGTAAGCTTCAAAGTGAAGACTACAGTCCCTCAAAGATACTGTGTGAGTCCCAACAGTGGAATTATTGAACCAGTGTCAACTGTGACTGCCTTTTGACTATGATCCTAATGAAAAGAGTAAACACGTTTATGGTACAGAAAATTTTTGCTCCACCAAACATTACAGATATGGAAGCTGTGTAGAAAGAGGCAAAACCTGATGAATTAATGGGTATTAAATTGAGATGTGTGTTTGAACTTCCCAATGAAAACGATAAATTGGGCAAAACTCCATCAGGCACTGATGTCACTTCAGTGAGCAGCATCTCCAACACAGTTGCTACACCTTCCTGTTTTCTCTGGGGACTCAATTCCAGGGGACTCAATGTGTTCAAACAGGAGAAGCAGAAGAATGATATGGAACCTACCAAAGCTGTTCCATTGAATGCATCTAAACAAGATGGACCCAGGCCAAAACCGCATAGTGTTTCTCTTAATAATACTGAAACAAGGAAACTCATGGAAAAGTGGAGTGTAAAAGACTTCAGGGAAAAATGATGAAACTATCAGAAGAAAATTGACATCTGAGAGATGAAGGCTTATGGCTCAGAAAGGTAGCACATTTGGATAAACCTGGATCAATCTCAGCTGCATCCTTCAGAGATAATGTCACCAATCCCCTTCCTTCACTTCTTGTTGTAATTGTAGACATTTTCATTGGATTCTTTCTAGGGAAATTCATCTTGTAGAGTGAAGCATGCTGAATGCTATTCCTTTCCTTTTTTATTCCCTTGATCAGAAAAGATTTATTTACCTACCATTTCATTGGTAGTATGTCCCACAGTGACCCTTTTTTTTTGGGGGGGGTGTACAGCATCATATAGGCTTTGCCTTTAATGATCTCTTACAGTTAGACAACACAATAAAAACAAATTGTTTGGCTACTGGACAAAAATTGTATATTATCAGGTAATCACTAGAGGATGTCAGTTGCACATTCAGTCTTTATGAAATTCATAAATAAAGAATTGTTCTTTTATTTTTTTGTTTTTTGTTTTTTTGGGCTACACCCGTTTGATGCTTAGGGATTACTCCTGGCTAAGCACTCAGAAATTGCCCCTGGCTTGGGGGAACCATATGGGACACCGGGGGATCGAACCGTGGTCCTTCCTTGACTAGTGCTTGCAAGGCAGACACCTTACCTCTAGCGCCACCTCGCCAGCCCCAGAATTGTTCTTTTAAAAAGAAAAGCTTACTATACTTTCTACTAGTGCTTTCATGAGTACATTGGTGATTCGATAATTTTGAAAAATATACTTGCTACTGAACTTTTTCTTTCCTTTCTCTTCTATCTCTAGTTTTTCTTTCAATTTTGTATTTTTTTGTGGTTTTTGGGTCACACCCAGCAGTGCTCAGGGGTTATTCCTGGCTCAAGGCTCAGAAATTGCTCCTGGCAGGTACGGGGGACCATATGGGATGCCGGGATTCGAACCAATGACCTCCTGCATGAAAGGCAAACACCTTACCTCCGTGCTATCTCTCCGGCCCCAATTTTGTATTTTTTTAAATCATGTTGCTTTTGGTCTTCCTAAAACAAATGTATTAAGATCAATTATGTCAACTATGTGATGCATTTTCTTCGAATAAATTAAAAATAAATAAATAGCTTAAAAAATAATTGTTCTTTCTTTATGGTTTTAAAAAAAGATAGTTTGACTTTTTCAATTTTTATTTCTTTGATTTCCATTTATTGCCTGATTGCTACTGATAAAACTTTTAATACTATGTTGAATAAGAGTGGAGACAATGGATAGTCTAGTGCCTGAGCTTAGTGGAAATGCTTTCATTTTTTTGTCATTAAGATGAATGTTGGCTGGGCCAGAATGACAGCACAGTGGGTAGGGCATTCGCCTTGCATGTACCTGATGGGGTTTAACCCCCAATATTCCATATGTTACCCTGAGCCTGATAGGATTAATTTCTAAGCGAAAATACCAGAATGTCCCCTGAGTGCTACCAGGTGTGGTCCAAATATCTAAAAAAGGAATAATGTTAGCTATGGGCTTTTTTAGATAGCTGTTACTATCCTGAGAAAGCTTCCTTCACACCTATTTTGCTGAGTGTTTTAGTCAAGAATGGTTGTTGGATCTGGGGGCTGGAGAGATAGCATTGAGGTAGGACATTTGCCTTGGATGCAGAAGGACGGTGGTTCGAATCCTGGCATCTCATATGGTCCCCTGAGCCTGCCAGGAGCGATTTCTGAGTGTAGAGCCAGGAGTAACCCCTGAGCACTGCTGGGTTTGACCCAAAAACCAAAAAAAAAAAAGGAATGGGTGTTGGATCTTTTGAAATGCTTTCTCTGTTTCAATTGATATGATCATGTATTTTTTACTGTTCCTTTTACTGATGTAGTATATGATGTTAATTGGGATCCTGTGTCTATCTTTAGAGTTCAAATGTGTTTCCTGCAAACAACAAATGGCTAGATTTTGTTTCCTGATCCTTCCACTACTTTTTTTTCCTTCTACTACTTTTGACGGAAGATATTAGTCCATTGACATTTTTATTTCAGACCACACCTGGTGACTCTCAGGGGTCACTCCTGGCTATGCGCTCAGAAATCGCTCCTGACTTGGGGGGCCATATGGGACGCTGTAGATTGAACCCAGGTCTGTCCTGGGTCAGCCATGTGCAAGGCAAACACCCTACCACTGCACCACCACTCCAGCCTCCTAGTCCATTGACAGTAAAGGCTGCTGTTTTATCTTGTGTAGGATTTTTGCTGTTACAATCAGTTATTTGGTTTATTTATTTAGTTAGTTTAGTTAGTTTTTTGGGTCACACCCAGCAGCACTCATTGGTTACTCCTGGCAGCACTCAGAAGTCACTCATGAGGATCAGAGCAATAGCACAGCAGTAGGGCATTTGCCTTGTACTCGGCTGATCCAGGATGGACCTCGGTTTGATCCCCAGCATCCCATATGATCCCCCAAGCCAGGAGTAACTCCTGAGTGTCACTGGGTGTGCCCCCCCCCAAAAAAAAAACAAAAAAAAGTCACTTCTGGCAGGCTGGGGGGACCATATGGGATGCCGGGATTTGAACCTGTGTTGGCCACATGCAGGGCAAATGTCTTATCGCTGTGCTATCTCTCCAGCCTCTGGGTATTTGGCTTACATAATTGGTCTTTGAGTAGTTTATTTAGAGTCAGTTTTGTTATCCAAATATTGCATGTTCTTTTTTGTGTGAGAATGTTTTCATCCCTCCCTTCTATATTATGTTTTATATATAAATATAATATATATATTATATATTATATATATAAATATATATATATATAAACATATAAATATATATGTTTATATAGATGTTTGCTGCGTAGTAGACTCTTAAGTTGAAAATATCTTTCTTGGGCCGGGAGAGATAGGAGAGATAGCACAGTGGCGTTTGCCTTGCAAGCAGCCGATCCAGGACCAAAGGTGGTTGGTTCGAATCCCGGTGTCCCATATGGTCCCCCGTGCCTGCCAGGAGCTATTTCTGAGCAGACAGCCAGGAGTAACCCCTGAGCACTGCCGGGTGTGGCCCAAAAAAAACCCCACAAATAATTAAAAAACATTAAGAAATAAAAAGTGGGCCCAGAGAGATAGCACAGCAGTGTTTGCCTTGCAAGCAGAAGATCCAGGACCTAAGGTGGTTGGTTCGAATCCCGGTGTTCCATATGGTTCCCCGTGCCTGCCAGGAGCTATTTCTGAGCAGACAGCCAGGAGTAACCCCTGAGCGCCGCCGGGTGTGGCCCCAAAACCAAAAAAAAATACCTTTCAGTAATTTATATATGTCATTCAATTCTTTTTTTGGTTTGATTTTTATGTTATTTCCTTTATACATAAGGTTTTTCTTCTCCCTTACTTTTTTTTTTTTGTTTGTTTTTTGGTTCACACTTGGCAGTGCTCAGGAGTTACTCCTGGCAGGCATGGGGGACCATATGGGATGCCGGTATTCCAACCAATGACCTTCTGCATGAAAGGCAAATGCCTTACCTCCATGCTATCTCTCCGGCCCCATCCCTTACTTTTTTAAGGACTCTATTTCTCACTCTCTCTCATTTTCTCTCTCTTTTTTTTTGCCATTTGTATTGCTATATGTCTTGTTTTTCTGTTAGGGTCTATTTTTTGTTTGTTTGTTTGTTTGTTTTTGGGTCCTGGATCGGCTGCTTGCAAAGCAAACGCCGCTGTGCTATCTCTCCTGGCCCTAGGGTCTATTTTGTTTGCAATTTTTTTTGCCTCTTTTTGGTCGATTGAGTTTTGAGGCTATATATTTTTACTATAAGTGCTGGAGTAAATCTGCCTACACATATTAGATATAAATTAAAATATCTTAAAATAGGGAGCCGGAGAGAGAGCATGAATGTAAGGCGTTTGCCTTTCATGCAGAAACGGTGGTTTGAATCCCGGCATCCCATATGGTCTCCTGTGCCTGCCAGGGGTGATTTCTGAGCATGGAGCCAGGAGTAACCCCTGAGCGCTGCCAGCTGTGACCCAAAAACAAAAAAATTTTTTTTAAATATCTTAGGACAGATTCTAAGGCATCATTTTAGTTTGGGAAGAGGACAGCAAATGGACAGGAGTTAGGATGTGTGGTGCACTGAGGGAAGCACTAGGAGAAAGAGATCGGTTTGCTACACTGACAACTAGGAGGCTCCTGGTTGGTAACAGGGACCAGAAAGATGGTAGATGTATCAGGACGGGTGGTGGACTGAGTGAAGTGCTGGAGGGAAGAGAATGGCAGTGACACTGGTGGCTGGGAGGTTCCTGGTTGGTAGCAGGGACCAAAAAGTCCCCTCTTGGTAGATATACTTGATATAGGAGGGCAGTAGAGCAGCAGACTGAGGGAGAAGACATTGGCAGTGACATAGGTGGCCAGGAGGGTCCTAGTTGGTAGAAGGGACCTAAAAGTCCCTCTCTTCTTAGACACACCTGATTTGGGATTGCAGATGGGTAGCACACTGAGGGGAGTGATTGGCAATTTGCAAATATCTTTTACAGGATTTTTTTTTGGTTTTTGGGCCACACCCGGTGACGCTCAGGGATTACTCCTGGCTATGCGCTCAGAAGTCACTCCTGGCTTGGGGGACCATATGGGATGTTGGGGGATCGAACCGCAGTCCATCCAAGGCTAGCACAGGCAGGGCAGGCACCTTACCTCTAGCGCCACCACCCAGCCCCATTACAGGATTTTTTTAATAGGATGAGATGTGGTGACCTGTCACTGGGTTCTAGCCAGGGGGTTGCCTGGCTGGTGCCATGTGGCAGCCCTAGTGCATAGCCATGGTGGTACCCTCTTCCTGCAGGGCCTGTTGAGTTGCTTGCTGTTGTGGAAGCTGCAGGACCAAATTGCCCCCGTCACAAGCATTGCCGGCCTGCAGATCCTTGCAGGGTACCCACCAGAGTGCCTGGACCTCAGCAACAATAACACCATACTATGGGACCTGACCTTTCAGTCAGGGGACATGCTGATTGTTGAAGAAGACCAAACCAGGACCCAAATTTCACTCACCTTTGCAAAGCATGGTGCTCCTAGCCTCGGGAGCAAAACCTTGCCTGTGCTTGCCAGTACCTCTGTCTTAGCCCATAACTCCTTTCTCTTCACCAGCATATACTATGTTGTTGAATGAGGGGGCTGGAATCCAGCGTGTGCTTGAAAGATGAGACGCCTCATAGCTCAAATTATAGCAAGTGATTTGGACTTCTTTTTTTTCTTTTTTTTTTTTCTTTTTGGTTTTTGGGCCACACCCATTTGACGCTCAGGGGTTACTCCTGGCTATGCGCTCAGAAATCGCCCCTGGCTTGGGGGGACCATATGGGACGCCGGGGGATCGAACCGCGGTCCATCCTACGCTAGCACTTGCAAGGCAGACACCTTACCTCTAGCGCCACCTTCCCGGCCCCTGATTTGGACTTCTGTAGTGAGGCAATTCTGGACAAAACAAACCAAGAATCTGTGACTGGATCCAGAGGGATGATACTTGGAAGGAGTATGCAGGGTATTATTTCAGGAGAGTCCTTTCTATTTAGGATGGTTTTCACTATAACCCACTTCAGTATAACTTCCCCGACCAACCCAGATACCCCTCCTCTGTTCCTTTTCTCCATTGACGAAGAAACTGTTCCTGTGCAAGCACTGGAGTTAGCAAATAAAGCTATAAGAAAGAGACAGTTTACTTATGTGAACCACTTTACCTTGACGGTATGTCATAAGTGTTAACTGGACAAGCGGAAACCACAGACCCTGCCAAGAAGACAGACCACACCAGTTTTGGGGAAGTGTGACCACTGCCTTTCAAAGGTTGAAGCCTACCTCAGACCCAGAAGTCTCCGGGTTCTCAATAAGCTACTTGTATGCCTAAAGAACAAAAGGATAGGATGCTTGAACCAACCTTACAACTTACAACACTAAGACACTGTCATTCCTTGTTAAAATTAAAAATGGGTGTGAAAGTTTATAGATGTGGCTACAGTGGTGATATGTATACATTTTCTGCTGTGGTGACAAAAGATGGTGCTCACTGACCCTGGCCCAAAGATTATATGGTAGTATTAGAAATTAGCAGCTAGGGGCCGGAGAGATAGCACAGCAGCGTTTGCCTTGCAAGCAGCTGATCCAGGACCTAAGGTGGTTGGTTCGAATCCCGGCGTCCCATATGGTTCCCTGTGCCTGCCAGGAGCTATTTCTGAGCAGATAGCCAGGAGTAACCCCTGAGTATCACTGGGTGTGGTCCAAAAACAAAAACAAAAAAAAAGAAAGAAAGAAATTAGCAGGGGCCGGAGAGATAGCATGAAGGTAAGCATGCAGGAGGTCATCGGTTCGAATCCCGGCGCCCCATATGGTCCCCCGTGCCTGCCAGGAGCAATTTCTGAGCCTGGAGCCAGGAATAACCCCTGAGCACTGCCGGGTGTGACCCAAAAACCACAAAAAAAAAAAAAAAAGAAAAAAGAAAGAAATTAGCAGCTAGCAGCATTCACTGTAAAGAAAACAGCTTCATATGGTGAGTAATGTGGACCACCTCATGTGAGGCCACAGGACATGAATGACAGTGTCTCCAGTCATTGAGTCTATTATGAAACTCCTGAATTAAAACAACCTAAATTATTAATTGATTCCTCAAATGAAGATACTGAGAATTGTCCAAACTGAATTCATATTGCCAATTCTTAGACTTTGTAAATGTGTACATGTGAAGCAAATTTTACAGGGATGATTATTCCTTGGGGGAAGGAAGGAATTAACCTAGAACAAGAGCTCATAGTGCCTGACTTAGGATTTCCCATGAATAAAGGAGAATATATTTGGGGAAACGTGCCTGAGCTTTAAAAGCTTTAGAAGTATGTTAGCTAGTATATTAATGCATCTCATTAATCTTTATTATATTTGGATAACATTCTAAAAATTATGAAGGATATTTTTTAAAGATTGAAGTTCCCTAAAATTTGCTTAATTCTTTTGCTTTTTAGATTTGCATGGAGGGATAATTTTTCAGTTTTTTATTAAGAATACTTGTAACGGGGCTGGGAAGGTGGCGCTAGAGGTAAGGTGTCTGCCTTACAAGCGCTAGCCAAGGAACGGACCGCGGTTCGATCCCCCAGCATCCCATATGGTCCCCCCAAGCCAGGGGCGATTTCTGAGCACATAGCCAGGAGTAACCCCTGAGTGTCAAACGGGTGTGGCCCAAAAACCAAAAAAAAAAAAAAAAGAATACTTGTAACTCCTAAAAAGCTTTCATCTTCCAATATCTTCTGCTGTATGAAATTGTTCTGCATCTCATTCCGGCTCACTGATTTTGTCCTCAGCTGCTGTTACTCTGTTGTAGAGGCCCTCCATTGAAGTTTTCATTTCATCTACTGAGTTTTTCAGATCTGATATTTCAGTTGGAAGTTTTCTGATTTCTGTCTTCGTATCCTCTTGATTCTTATTTGTGTTCCATTCAACTCAATCTATGCTTTCTTTGAGTTCTATGAACATCTTCCATATTTCTTCTCTAAACCCCATCTGAGAGGATACTTAGCTGGTTGGTACTTTTTGGGTCATCAGAGCTGCTATCTTCATTCTCTATACATGGGGTAGTCCTGCATTGTTTCCCTATTGCCATGCTTGTAGGGTGGTTTTTACCATGAGCTGTGGTGGGATTCATAGGTTAAGTTCCTCTGGCTCCACCCTTATTAGGCAGGGACAACTTACCGGGTGTTGGACCCTGAAGAGATTATGTTCACTTTCCTCTTTTTGGCTGCCTCTTACAGAAAAGCAGCCAGGGAGCAAGGCAGCAGCCCTTTATTTTTATTTTGTTTTTGATTTTTGGGATACACCTGATGACGCTCAAGGGTTATTCCTTGCTATGCGCTCAGAAATCCCTCTTGGCTTGGGGGACCATAGGGGATTGAGCTGTGGTCCATCTCAGGCTAGTGCACACAAGGCAGATGTCTTACAGCCTGCGCCACTGCTCTGGCCCCGGCAGCATCCCTTTATAATGACTCTCTTGTGCCCAAAGACAAGGCAGGAATCAGCCTCCACCCTTATTAGGTGGGGACAGCTTACTGGGTGTTGGGCCCTGAAGAGATTATGTTTGTTTATCTTATTTTGTGGGGTACGGTTCACACCTGGCAGTGCTCAGGGGTTACTCCTGGCTCTATGCTCAGAAATCGCTCCTGGCAGGCTCAGGGGACTTATGGGGTGCCGGGATTCGAACCATCAACCTTCTGCATGAAAGGCACCAAACGCCTTACCTCCATGCTATCTCTCCGGTCCCCAGTTGTGCTTATCCTTTTTTTGTTTTTTTTTGGGGGGGGCCACACTTAGCTCAGGGGTTAGTCCTGGCTAAGTGCTCAGAAGTTCCCCCCTGGCTTGGGGGACCATATGGTACGCCGGGAGATCGAACTGCGGTCCTTCCTTGGCTAGTGCTTGCAAGGCAGACACCTTACTTCTAGCGCCACCTCTCCGGCCCCCAGTTGTACTTATCTTAAACTCAAGTTTGTAGACCCAGGGTTGGAGTGAATTAAGTACCACTTTAATGTGTTTCTTTTCATTGTTGATGCTTTCTGGAGTGTGTCCAAGATAAAGGCTTTGTTACAACTCACATCCCCTATTCCTTGACACAGGACTGTAGGTGAGAAGCTTGTCATTAGAATATGTAATCATGAATGTAAGCATTTCACTTATAATGCCTGATCCTTTAAATGCCTTGTTTTTAAATATATCACCAAATTGGTTTCTTAAAGTCATTTATATTTGGTCAGTCAAGTGTATTAAAGTGTACTACTGAAGGTCACAATTACTTTTTTTTTTTTTTTGGTTTTTGGGCCACACCCAGCAGTGCTCAGGGGTTACTCCTTGCTGTCTGCTCAGAAATAGCTCCTGGGAGGCACGGGGGACCATATGGGACACCGGGATTCAAACCAATCACCTTTGATCCTGGGTTGGCTGTTTGCAAGGCAAACAACAATTACTATTAGTTTTAAATCTTGTCATTTTTTTCTCTGAACACTTTTTTTAAACATATGTGAAAAATGACTACATTTTAAGAGAATTCTTTCCTGTTATGATTATATTCTTTCTTGCCACTGGAAAGATAATAGACACATATGGTCCCCCAAGCCTGCCAGGATTTGGGGGTTTGTGTTGTTTTGATTTGGGAGCTAACATCCAGTGATGCTCAGGGGTTATTCCTAGCTCTGCTCTCAGGAATTACTCCTAGCATTTGTGGCGACCATACTGTAGAATATGGGAACCAAACCGAGGTCGACAGATTGCAAGACGAGTGCGCTAACTTCTATACTTTCCAGACTCAAGCCTGTCAGGATTGATCCCTAAGAGCAGAGCCCAGAGTAAACTTCATGCACTGTAGGGTGTGGCCCCAAACAAACAAAAAACACATTATATTCTTGATAACAAATTTACATGTATTATTTTTATTCAGCTAAACATGAATTCAGCTCCAACTTTCATCAACTTTCCTGCAAAGGGAAAACCCAAACGGGGTGATACATATGAGTTACAGGTGCGTGGATTTTCAGCTGAGCAGATTGCCCGGTGGATTGCTGACAGAACTGATGTCAATGTAAGTTTTTTTTCTTTGTAGAAATTAATTTTTCTGTTAGAATCTTTAAGATCCTAATTGGTATGTTCCCACATTACTCAGGTGTAATAATAGTTTTGCAGTCTCTTCATACGTAGCATTCAACAGAATTATCTTGATGAAAGTAAAGTTTCAAAGTATTCCCTGCTATTAAATTCAGCATAGAAACTACTCTTTGTCCTTACTATTAATTACATGGAACATCTAGCTACACTTGCAAATGCTTCTTCAAACTTGTAGTTGAACATAATATTGTACTTATTTTATTTTTGTTTGATTTTTGGGATACACCCAGTGGTGCTTAGGGCTTATACTTGGCTCTGCACCCAGGAATTATTTATAGAAGTATCTGCACTCAGGAATTACTCCTGGTGATGCTCAGGAACCACATGGGACACTGAGAATTGAATCTGGTTCATCCTTGTGCAAAGCAAGTACTCTGCCTTCTGTACTATTCAGATCCTATATTACTTTCCCATTTTGGGAGGAATCACACCCAGTAATTCCTGGCTCTGTGCTCAGGAACTACACCTTGCAGTGACTGGGGACCATAGGAATGCTGGAAATTGAACATGGGTTGGGCATATGCAAAGCAAGTACTGTACTGTCTCCATTATATTTTCATAATTTTGTAGAGTATTTTGATTAGGATGAAAAGAAATGTCATTTTTGTGAAATAACCATAATAACATTTATTTCATTTCAAATAATTTGTCTATATTAATGACTAGTTATAGTACTTACCATGTTTTTCTTTCCTTCCTATTAGATTAGAGTAATTAGGCCCCCAAATTATGCTGGTCCCCTTATGTTGGGATTGCTTTTGGCTGTTATTGGTGGACTTGTGTATCTGCGAAGAAGCAATATGGAATTTCTTTTTAATAAAACTGGATGGGCTTTTGCAGCTTTGGTGAGTGTATTTTCCAGAAGTTGTTAGAATAAAACTCCTTATATTGTATTATTTAGCTTTTTTTAAAGTTTTTGTTTTGGGGCCACTCTTGGTGATGCTGAGGAATTAATCCTGGATCTTTTTTTTTGTGTTTTTTTTGGGGGGGGTCACACCCGGCAGTGCTCAGGGGTTATTCCTGGCTCCATGCTCAGAAATTGCTCCTGGCAGGCACGGGGGACCATATGGGAAGCCGGGATTCGAACTGATGACCTTCTGCATGAAAGGCAAACGCCTTACCTCCATGCTATCTCTCCGGCCCAATCCTGGATCTTTACTCAGGAATTACTCATGGTTTTACTTGGGGAAACATATGGGATTGCCAACGATGGACCTTGGATCAGCTGCATGCAAGACAACTACCCTATTTGTACTATTTCTTTCTTTCTTTCTTCCTTCCTTCCTTCCTTCCTTCCTTCCTTCCTTCCTTCCTTCCTTCCTTATTCCTTCCTTCCTTCCTTCCTTCCTTCCTTCCTTTCCTTCCTTTCTTTCTTATATATTTGTTTTGAAAATATTTTTTGGTTTTGGGGTCACACCCAGCAGCACTCAGGGGTTACTCCTGGCTCTATGCTCAGAAATCACCCCTGGCAAGCACAGGAGACCATATGGAATGCCGGGATTCGAACCACCGTCCTTCTGCATGAAAGGCAAACACCTTACCTCCATGCTATCTCTCCGGCCCCTTTATTTTGAAATTTTATGATGAATTTGGGGTGGACAATTTCTCCCATTTTGTGGGTAGTCTTTGTATCTTAGTCACTATTTCCTTTGAAGTGCAGAAGCTTCTCAGTTTAATGTAGTCCCACTTTTTCTTTACTTCCACTTGCTTGCCCAGTGGTATTTCCTCACTGAAGATGTTTTTAGCTTGTGTCATGGAGTGTTCTTCCTATGTTTTCCTCTATGTAACTTATGATTTAAAACCTGATATCAAGGTCTTTATTTCAATTTTTTGTTTTGGGCCACATCTGGCGGCATTCAAGGGTTTCCTGGCTCTGCACTCAGAGTTGCTCCTGGGAGGCTCAGGGAATGGGATGCCAGAATCAAACACCAGTGCTATTGCTCTAAGCCTTTTCATCCATTTTGATTTGACTTTGTGCTTGGTGTTAAGAAGAGGTCTGAGCTCAGTTTTTCATATAGTTGACCAGTTTTCCCAGCACCCTTGTTGAAGAGGCTTTTTTGCTCCACTTTGTATTTCTTGCTCCTTTATCAAAATTAGTTGTTTGTAAATCTGTGCATCCATCTGATATTGCTGGTATACTTTAAAAATGTATGTTAATCTAGTAAAAAGATATGAACACCTTTATCATGTTATATGAATATTTCATTACTTTTTGTTTCCTAGTGTTTTGTGCTTGCAATGACATCTGGTCAGATGTGGAACCATATAAGAGGACCACCATATGCTCATAAGAATCCCCACACGGGGCATGTGGTAAGGAAAATTAAGGATTTCTTTCTATTGTATACCAAAGTTAACAATAATAATAATTATCTCGTGAGAGTAGGGCTAACAAATGAAGGAACTAGATTTAGTTGTGGTTTATTGTTCTCTGTATTAATGAACTTCAGTTCATGATGCTGTGCTCTTTTTTCCTTTTTTTTTGGGGGGGCTACACACAGTGATAGGACTTTGTACTAAGAAATTACTCCTCGTAGTGCTTGGTGGGCCATATAGGATGCTAGAAATCAAACCCAGGTTGGCCGCGTGCAAGGCATATGCCCTACCTGCCATGCTATCTCTTTAGCCCCTGATGCTACACTTGAAAAGTGAAAGGTTCCAGAGCCAGAGAGATAATACAGGGATTAAGGTGTGTTCCTTACATGTGATCAATGCAGGTTTAATCCCTGGCACCCGTTATAGCCCCCTGATGCCCCACCAGGAATGGTCCTTGAGCACTGAGCCCCGCACAAGTAAGCCATGAGCATAGTGGGATGTAGCCAAAAACTAAAAAATATGTGTGCATTTTGGGCTACACTTATTGATGTTCAAGCGTAACTTCTACCTCTGCACTGCTCTCTCACTCCTGGTGGTTCTTGAGATACATATGAGATATCTGGGATCGAAGAGGATTTAACCTGGATTGGATGTGTATAAGACAAGCAGTAGCCCTGCTTTACTATCTCTCCAGCTCACAAAAAATATCACAGGGTATTTGGACCTCACCTAGGCTATGCTCAAGGGTCACTCCTGGCTCTGTGTTCAGCAGTTACTCCTGGCTGTGCTCAGGAATCATATGGAATGCTGGCAATTGAACCAGGGTTGGTGTGAGGCAAGTACCCTACCAGCTATACTATCTCATTAGCCTCACCCACAAAATTCTTTTAGTGGAGCTAGAGTGGGTAAAGTGCTTGCTTAGCATGCAACTGAATTGGATTCAGTCCTTGGTACCCTTCATGGCCCCTAATATCACCAGGAGTAATACCTAAGCACAAAACCAGGAGTATGCCTTGAGCATTGCCAGGTTTCAGTCCCCTTTCCAAAAACAAAGTGGGGGATTCCTTCTATCATTTGGTAAGTCCTTTTGATTAAGTTGGCTGAAAATAAAAGCCAGTCTAGAATGAAATAGAATAATCAATCAAGTACTGTTTCTATGTTCTATGATAATATTAGAGTGTTAAACAAGAAAAACATTGTATTGATGGAGTGTATGTACATTATCATGTTACAGTCTTATGTTCTGAGAGGCATAGTTTTAATTGTAATCATTGTCTGATAAATGCTATAGACTTAATAAGATATACTGAATAAATTATACATTAAGTTTAAAAATAACCCATTTTAGGAATAAAATACCAAAATGTTATGTATACTTAAAGATTTAACTTTTTCTTTTTTCCCCCTAGAATTATATCCATGGAAGCAGCCAAGCCCAATTTGTTGCCGAAACACACATTGTTCTTCTGTTTAGTATCCTCCTTGTAATAAGTCCTTAACGTTGCGTTTTGTCTATTTTCTCTCATTTTCTACTGTTACTATAGCTTTTGGCTAAGTTATTAATGCAGGTGTCATAGTTTTTTTAAATCTTTTTTTTTTTTTTTTTTTTTTTTTAGTTTTTGGGCCACACCCATTTGACGCTCAGGGGTTACTCCTGGCTACGCGCTCAGAAATCACCCCTGGCTTGGGGGACCATATGGGACACCGGGGATCGAACCGTGGTCCATCCGCTTGCAAGGCAGACACCTAACCTGTAGCGCCACCTTCCCGGTCCCAGTTTTTTTAAATCTTATTGCTGACCTGGAGCAGTAGTGGGTACGGAGTTTGCCTTGCATACAAACAACCTAGGTTCAATCCCTGGCATTTCATATGGTCTTTAGAGTCTGCCAGGAGTAACCCTGAGTATCTCTGGATGTGGCCCAAAAATCAAAACAAATAAGAAAAGAAAAAATAGAAAATCTTATTGCTGTGTTCTCTGTCTTAGCCCAATCAGTAAAGAACATTAGAAATAAACCTGAATTCCCATAAAAACCTGGTTTATTGAAATATTGTATATCAAAGAAATCATAATAGAACTTATATAAGGAATGAAAAAGTTGCTATAAGAATTTAGGTAGAAGGATGGCGGACCTGAAGAGATAGCACAGCGGTGTTTGCCTTGCAAGCAGCCGATCCAGGACCAGAGGTGGTTGATTCGAATCCCGGTGTCCCATATGGTCCCTCGTGCCTGCCAGGAGCTATTTCTGAGCAGACAGCCAGGAGTAACCCCTGAGCACGGCCCAAAAACCAAAAAAAAAGGAGGATGGAGCTTTGGTGAAATGCAAATGAAGAAATATTTTGATAATCTTACAGTAGAGCTAGGCTAATTATGACGAGGTCAACCTCAGGTCTAAATTCTGAAGTTGACCCAGGTTATTTTTCCTGAAATTTCAAAATTTAAATAAAGATGGGGAGGCATTTGTCTTCAGAGTCTCTTTATTAGTTTTTATTTATTTTGGTTATTTTGGGCCACACCTGGCAATACTCAGGTCTTATTCCTGGCTCTACACTCAGGTATCACTCATGGAGGGGCTGGGAGACCAAATGGGGCACTAACTCTACTATCTCTTCATTCCCCTAGAATTTTATTTGAAGCTTTATACTTTGTATGTAAATTTAAACTACTTAGAAATTGTACTTGTAAATTAAGTGTTTAGTCAGTGTTCCTCAAACTATGGCCCGCGGGCCACATATTGTATTTGTATCTGTTTTGTTTCTTCATTGCAAAATAAGATATATGCAGTGTGCATAAGAATTCGTTCATAAATTTTGTTTTTACTATAGTCAGACCCTCCAATGGTCTGAGGGACAGTGAACTGGCCCCTGTTTAAAAAAGTTTGAGGACCCCTGGTAGATCCTTCTGGTGAGATTATAGTGCTTCTTTGTGGCCTGAGCAATTATATAGCTGCTTGAGAACTTGCATTGCCCAGAAGCAGAGCCTAGAGAAAGCCTTGCACACCACCAAATATGCTCAAACCCTCCCCAAATCCTCAGAAATGGAGGGGCCAGAACCGTACTACAGTGGGTAGGGCACTTGCCTTGTACATGACCCACCAGGGTTGTATTCCTGATATCCCAAAAGGTCCAGCATGACCAGGAGTAAATCCTAAGTGTAGAGCTAGGAATAACCCCTGAGTATTGCTGGTTTGACCCAAAAACAAACATAATAAAGGGACCCAGAATGATAGTACAGCATATAGGGCACTGGCCAACATGGCTTTGATCTCTGGCAGCCCATATGGTCCAGGAGTAGTTCCTAAGTGCATAGCTCTGTGTACCCCTCCAAGCCATGAAGATTAAATTAAATATATATTATAAAATTTGCTATGTGGGGGCCGGGCGGTGGCGCTGGAGGTAAGGTGCCTGCCTTACCTGCGCTAGCCTAGGAGACGGACCGCGGTTCGATCCCCCGGCGTCCCATATGGTCCCCCAAGCCAGGAGCGACTTCTGAGCGCATAGCCAGGAGTAACCCCTGAGCGTTACCGGGTGTGGCCCAAAAACCAAAAAAAAAAAAAAAAAAATTTGCTATGTGATTGACATGTTGACACAAGTGCTACAATTTCCGTTTATTACAATTCAAATCTGAGCCACCATGGTACTCTATAGTTTCAATGTGTTATTAACTTTAATGAGGTTCCAGATTTGCTTAACAATATTTGGGGTTTTTTGTTTGTTTTTTAGTTTTTTGGTACATACTCTGCATTCCACAGGGGTCACTCCTGGCTCTGTACTCAGGATTCACTCATGAGGGGGATGAGGGGGCCATATGAGTGCTAGGGATTGAACCCAGGTTGAGTGAATGCAAGGCAAGTACCTTATCTGCTGTGCTATCTCTCCAGCCTCCATATACTAAAGAACCTTTTTCTGTGTGTGTGGGGAGGTTGTTTGTTTTTTGGTTTTGGGGCCACACCCAGCAGTACTCAGGGGTCACTCCTGGCTCTGTGCTCAGAAATTGCTCCTGGCAGGCTCGGGGGACCATATGGGATGCCAGAATCGAACCAGGGTCCATTCTGGGGCTGGAGAGATAGCACAGCAGTAGGGTGTTTGCCTTGCATGCAGCCAACACAGGACGGACCCTGGTTTGATTCCCAGCATCCCATGTGACCCCCCACCCCCAGCCTGCCAGGAGCGATTTCTGAGCACGGAACCAGGAGTAACCCCCGAGTGCCACCAGATGTGACCCAAAAAACAAATATGTGTGTGTATGTATGTATGTATGTATTTTTTAAAAGCTGACCCAGGTATGATTCCCTTTGTCTTTTATGAACCCCTGAGCCCTGCCAGTAGTGATCCCTGAGCTTAGAGCCAGGAGAAGGCCCTGAGCATTGCTGAATTTGGCCCCAAAGCAAACAAAAATAGTTTAAGTCAATATATTTCAATTTTCTTCATTAAAGTCTCAGAATATTAAGGGTGGTATGTTTTTGTCTTTTTATTTCTCCTTAAACAATGTTTCTAAGATGGTGCGGTTACCTTTGGAATGGTGCTTTTATGTGAAGCTGCTACATCTGACATGGATATTGGAAAGAGAAAGAGTAAGTATTTATAGTATACCAAATTATATAATATGAAATACAATTCTGCCTTTAATATAGAAAGATGCCCGTTGATCAGTTTTACCCTTAGTTTATAGGTAATGTTCCTTTGATGCCAGTGGCGGCCTATAGGTGACTTATGTGAAGAGGGGAGGAGAGGTGGCATCCTCAAAGAGAATCTGCCACTGTCTCTGTCCATCTCTGTCACCCCAGAACAGCTGCCTTATCCTTGGATTATCACCTATTCCTCACAGAAAACAATCTCAGGAGAACAGTGTAGTAAAATGAGAAGAAGGGGCTGGAGAGATAGCATGGAGATAGGGTGTTTGTCTTGCATGCAGGGCGGTGGTTCAAATCCCGGCATCCCATATGGTCCCCTGAGTCTGCCAAGAGCGATTTCTGAGCATAGAGCTAGGAGTAACCCCTGAGCACTGCCGGGTGTGACCCCCCCCCCAAAATAAGGAGAGGAAGAAGGAGGATGAGGATAGGAGAGCGTGAGCGGGGGAGAGAGAGAGGGAGAAAGAGAAGACCCCAGGGACACACAGTGGATAAGGCATTTGCCTTGCACACTGCTGACCCGGGTTCAATCCCTGGCATCCCATATGGTCAACAAGCCTGCCAGGAGTAACTCCTGAACGCCACTGGGTATGGCCCAAAATCAAAAGAAATTTTATATAGCCATTGTAAAATTATAGTTATTCATGATTTGGGTTTTAGACATACAATATTTCAACATCAGTCTCTTTACTAGTGTCAACTTCCCTCCTCCAATATCTACCCACCCTTCACTTGCCTCCCACAAATCTGTTTATGAGAGGCTCTTTTTATATATGTGTGTATATATGTATATATACCTTTATGTAAAAGTGTATATATATATATGTATGTATGTATGTATATAAACTTTTGTGGTTCCAGAGCAATAGTGCCACAGGTAGGGTATTTGCTTTATATGCTGTTGATCAGGTTCAATCCCTGGTGTCTCCTTTTTTTTGGGGGGGTCACACCCGGCAGCACTCAGGGGCTACTCCTGGCTCTACATTCAGAAATTGCCCCTGACAGGCTTGGGGGACCATATGGGATGCTAGGATTCGAACCACCGTCCTTCTGCATGAAAGGCAAATGCCTTACCTCCATGCTATCTCTCAGGCCCCAACAACCCAGCTTTTTTAAGGTTGTTGGATTCTTTTTTTTTTTTTTTTTTGGTTTTTGGTTTTTGGGCCACACCCGGCGGTGCTCAGGGGTTACTCCTGGCTATCTGCTCAGAAATAGCTCCTGGCAGGCACGGGGGACCATATGGGATGCCAGGATTTGAACCAACAACCTTAGGTCCTGGGTTAGCTGCTTGCAAGGCAAATACCGCTGTGCTGTCTCTCCGGCCCTGGATTCAGTTTTCTAATTCATTTTTCCGCTCTTTGTCTCTTAACTGGTATACTTAGTCCATTGATATTGAGAGATAATTGTCATGGGATTTTGTGTCATCTTTTTGTAAGAATTCCTTGTGTTTGTTGGGTCTGCCTTGCCATAAAATAGACCCTTTAGTTCTTTTTTTTTTTTTTTTTTGGTTTTTGGGCCACACCGGGAATCTAACCAACCACCTTTGGTCCTGGATCGGCTGCTTGCAAGGCAAACGCCGCTGTGCTATCTCTCGGGGCCCCTTTAGTTCTTTTAAGGTTGGTTTTGATTCTTTTGTTTTGTTTTGGGGTCACACCCAGTGATGCTCAGGGGTTACTCCTAGCTATGCGCTCAGATATTGCTCCCAGCTTGGGGGACCAAATGGGAAACCAGGGATCAATCCCAGTTCCATCCTGGGTCAGCCACATGCAAGGCAAATGCCCTACCAATTGGCTATTGCTCAGGCCCATGGTTTTGATTCTGTAGTTTCTGAGCTGTTGTTTATCCATGAAGCTCTTTATCCTTCCTTCACACCTAAATGGGAAGTATTCACATAATGTCTAAGTGAAGTACTCTTGGTGAGGCATTCATTTTTTTGAGGTTTTTTGTTTGTTTTTTGGTTTTGGGGTCACATCAGCAATGCTCAGGGATTACTCTTGGCTCTGCATTTAGAAATCGCTCCTGGCAGGCATGAGGGACCATATGGGATGCTGGGATTCGAACCACTGTCCATCTTGGATCGGCTGCATGCAAGGCAAATGCCCTACCACTGTACTATGTCTCCGGCCCATGTTGAGGTGTTTTTTTTTCCACTGTATTCTACCATTGCCTTTTGGACTTAAGGGTTGCATATGATAAATGTGCTATAAATTTTAAAGATGCGTCTTTGATGTAATTTTCTATTTTGATCATGCTTCTTTCAGTATTCTTTTGGTCTTTTGGAG
Source organism: Suncus etruscus (assembly GCF_024139225.1). Classification (NCBI taxonomy): domain Eukaryota; kingdom Metazoa; phylum Chordata; class Mammalia; order Eulipotyphla; family Soricidae; genus Suncus; species Suncus etruscus. The sequence goes on along the minus strand of NC_064868.1, from coordinate 65,857,727 downwards.
GGCAGGTTGGGTCACACCTGGCAACGCTCTGGGGTTACTCCTGGCTTTGCACTCAGAAATCGTTCCTGGCAGGCACAGGGGACGATATATGATGCCAGGATTCAGACCATCGTCTGTCCTAAATCTGCTGTATGCAAGGCAACTGCCCTACCGCTGTGCTATCTCTCCAGCCTCTGCTTTCAATATTCAATCTCTCTTTAGTTTTCATCATTATGATTAAGATGTGCCTTCGGGTGCTTTTATTTGGGTCTCTTTTTTTTTTGTTGTTGTTGTTGTTGTTTTTTGTTTTGGGGCCACACCTGGCGGTGCTCAGGGGTTACTCCTGGCTGTCTGCTCAGAAATAGCTCCTGGCAGGCAGGGGGGACCATATGGGACACTGGGATTCAAACCAACCACCCTTGGTCCTGGATCGGCTGCTTGCAAGGTAAACACCGCTGTGCTATCTCTCCGGGCCCTATTTGGGTCTCTTTTTTTTTTTTTTTTTTTGGTTTTTGGGCCACACCCTGTGACGCTCAGGGGTTACACCTGGCTATGCGCTCAGAAGTTGCTCCTGGCTTCTTGGGGGACCATATGGGACGCCGGGGGATCGAACCTCGGTCCGTCCTAGGCTAGCGCAGGCAAGGCAGGCACCTTACCTCCAGCGCCACCGCCCGGCCCCTATTTGGGTCTCTTTTAACTGGTACTCTTTGGACATTCAGGATTGTTTGCCTGCAGTCTTCATCTTTGGGAACTTAGCAATGATGTTCTTTCCTGTTTATTCTTCATGGGGTTTTCTTCCCAAGACTCTGAGACTCCAATAATTCTTGTGTTGTTTCTAAGTGAGGATTATTTACATCTCCTGTTTGTTTATTTAATGTTTTGTTGTATGGAGGTGTTATACAATTCATTTTTCAGTCATTATTTCTGTCCTCATCAGCTATTACTCTGCTGGTGAGGATTTACAGTAAATTTTTTATTTTGCCTACCAAGTTTTTAAGTTTTCTCTTTTATTTTTTTTAAGTTTCCTCATTTCTACTCTCTTGAGTCATACTTGCTTTCTGTTTGTATATAGTTTGAGTTCTTTGAATATTCTCAATGTTTCTTTTCTAGAGTTCTTATCAGGGAGGTTTTTTCGGTGGCTGGTACTTGTTGGGCCTTAAGAACTACCATCAAAATTATCTACCATCTTTATTCTCTAAGAATGATCAGGTCTTGTGTTATTTCCCCATTGTGACCTTTGCAATGTAGTGGTGTTTTTATGTTTGTGCAGGAGCTTAGTGACTAGAAGAAATGCACAACTGAGGCCGACTCTGCTCACTTCACAGTGACTGAGGTGCAGTGGGCCTGCCTCTTTAGTGTTGCGGGTGGGGCTCTGTTCACCTCATTGCAAGTGGTGCAACTTGCTGGTCCCTTTTTTTTTGTGTTGCAAGCCGCCTTCCTGGCTTATCTCCAGGTGAGTGCTGGGACGCAGTGGTCCAGCCTCTTCTGCATTGCTGGCCGGGCTCTTCTCACCTCGCTGTGAGGTCCTGCTTTTTCCGTGTCTGCTCAGACCTCTGCTCACCATGCAATGATGCTGCCATGTTCCCACCTCTTTTGTGTGGTGATCCGGGCTTCCGGCTCCCCCTCGTGGTGAGTGCTGGGTGTACTGGTTCCGCCTCTTCCGCATCCGTGTTTGGGTTCTGCTCACCAAGCAGTGATCTCGCTGGCTGGTCCTGTCTTTTCCGTGTTGGGCTGCAGAGTATTTTCTTTCATGTGCCTTTTGGCCACTTGTATTTCTACTTGGAGGAAGACTGTTCATCTTTTCCCTTCTTTGATGGGGTTAGATGTTTTTCTTGTAAAGTTCTTACCCCATCAAAGAAGGGAAAAGATGAACAGTCTTCCTCTACGTAGAAATACCATGAGAGGGGCCCGGAGAGATAGCACAGCGGTGTTTGCCTTGCAAGCAGCCGATCCAGGACCAAAGGTGGTTAGTTCGAATCCCGGTGACCCATATGGTCCCCCGTTCCTGCTAGGAGCTATTTCTGAGCAGATAGCCAGGAGTAACCCCTAAGCAACTCTGGGTGTGGCCAAAAAAAAAATACCATGAGAGAAAAAAAAGCAAATACCACAAGAGTATTAGAAATACTATTAGAAATACCACAAGCCGGGCTTCCGGCTCACCACACAAAGAGGTAAATAATTTTCTAGTGTCATGAGGAATTCTACCTACAGTTTTTCTCTATGAACCTTATAGATTCTATTTTTAATATTTATATTTTAGCCACTATGTGAAAATCCAAAATGGAAAAAGAATGCCCCTGATTTCAATAAAACTTAAAGTTATCTTTAGTGCAGTGCAGCTAGAGCAGCATTTCTCAACTAAGGACCAAAGGAGCTACAGGTAAAATTTGAGTAAATGGAAGCCAAAGAACTAATCTAAGGGATCATAGAAAGGAAACAAGGTCAGAAAGGGGCCACAGTTGAAAAAAAATTGAAAATACTACTTTGGAGAATCCATTGCTATAACACACAAACTTTACCACCTAATTTATTTCTGTTTCCCTAGCCAATCTATGTCAGGATTCAAAGTGGTATCAACATAGGAATCCATTTTTGCTGCTCGTGCTGTTGTTTTAGTTTTTTGCTTATATCCTATGATTCTCATGGGTTACTTCTGGCTCTGCACTCAGGAATTAGTCCTGGCTGTACTCAGGGAACCATATGAGATATCTGGAATTGAACTAGAGTCAAGTCTGTGTAAGGCAAGCATGTTACCTGTTGTACTCTCTCTATCCAGCCACAAGGAATCTATTTTTGGTATCATTATCTGGAACTGAGGTAAAACTACCAGGAATGAAGGTCTCCCCTTATTGTTTAGATTGAGAAATCCATGTCATAGAAATTCTTCATATAGCCCTATTCATGAATAAAGCAAATACTTATCAATCTTATAATTCTTCTGTTTTTAAAATTGTCATGTTTACAGTGACTATTTTAGGGATATGACTTCATGAATCTTTAAAGTATGTTACCACTTTCAAGAATTTAAAAGAAGTTTTAATAAGTGAACACTAACACTTTGTAGATTTTAAAAGAATACATTATTCATTAAGTTGAACGGCAAATGCGTATAAATTGAGGTACTTTTGTATTGTGATAGAGGACATTGTTTTCCTGCTTTTAAATTACTGGTGAAGGGGAGAGGGAGGGGGGAAAATTACTGTTGATGTTGTTGGCTATAATGGAATAAGTTAAAGGGGAAGGCAGAATTCAGAAAATAAAAGAATGGAATTGAAATTTGTTGAAAATTTGAGATTTGCCTTAAAAGTATAGCCTTGTGATACTGTGGTTTATAGGGCTTTGGGGTCTGCATAAATAAAAAAAAAGTATAGCCTTGCTTTTGATTTTTTGGAAGTATATTATGCTTACTTTGTTAATTTTTTTCTCCTTTTGATTTATCATTAGTAATGTGTGTAGCTGGTATTGGACTTGTTGTACTATTCTTCAGTTGGATGCTATCTATTTTTAGATCTAAATATCATGGATATCCATACAGGTAAGGTTCTTACTTGATTACATTTGAATTATTTTTCCACAAAAAGTCATGTTTAATGCTCTCCAGAAAGTTGACCATATAAGAAGTTTCATACTTCTGTGATCCTTTTAAAGAAATGTTATTGGTATTTTATACTGTTAATGTAAGGAATAAAAATGATGAAAGCTAGAATGATAATAGGGAGGATGCTTGCTTTGCACATGGCCAACCTGGGTTTGATTTCTGGCATGCCATATAGACCCCCCGAGCCCTGCCAGGAGTGATCCGTGAGTGCAGAACCAGGAGTTATTTCTGAGCACTACTAGTAATGCAGGTCTGATGATTTGGTGGTGGATACCATCAGGACCATCCTGGTTGTACTTGGTGGCCACCAAGATTATACTTGATGGTGCTGGAGGGTGGGTTTGCTAAGGGAATCATGTGGTGTTAGAGATCAAACTCAGTTTTACACATGCAAACATGCACAGGATATCAAGTGATATCCTGGACCCAAACTTCTCTTTGTTTTGTTTTGGGGTTATATGCAGCAGTGCATGTAAATGTAGACCCAGTGATCCTATTGAATTATTTCTTTAGTCCCTTATTCTTTGTTTAACACCCCCCAGCCACCCCCCAGCCCCTTATTCTTTTCTTAATTTTTTTCTGGTTTGGGGCTGGAGTAGGACGCTTGTCTTGCATGTGACAATCTCGGATTTGACCCCTGGCACCCTGAACTTGAGGAAAAAAGAAAAGAAAAGTATTTTTATTTTTGGTTTCTGGACCACACCCAGTGATGCTCAAGGGCTCTGCATCCTGGGCCTGCATTCAGGAATTTCAACCTGCTCTACTATTGCTTTGGCCTATAGCCCATTCTTAATACATTTTTAATAGATGATTTTGAACGTTTTCTTTGTTTTGGAGTCACACCCAGCTGTGCTTAGGGCTTAAGCCTGGGTCAATCCTGGCAGGATTCAGGGGGCCATATGTGTTGCTGGGGAATCAAATCCAAGTTGTCTCTGTAAGGCAAGTACCTTACCTACTGTATTGTCATTCTGACCTCTGAACACCTCCTTAATAGATTCATTATGTGACATTACTGGATACTGAATTAAGGAACAGGATAATAGACTAATCTCCCAACAATATACTTTTATTCTTTGGTATATTTGCTGTTGTTCTAGGCCACACCAAAATATATTCAGGGCTTTTTTCTCTGTTTTAGTCTTCTGTCTTCTGTCTCTGTGTTCAGGGATTGCCCCTGATGATTTTTCAGAGGACTATATGTAGTGCTGGGAATTCAACCCAGGTCAACTTCATGCAAAACACGTTTCTAAACTGCTATAGTACTATCTCTCCGGCCCCTTTTTATCTGTATTTTGTGGGGATTTCCAAATGGTGTCCAGTGAACTTGGAAGCCACTTCTTGTGATATTGTGCCAACCAGACTGCTGGTTCATTGCTAGGATCCAAGAGTGTGGTACCTAGGGCCAGAGAGATAGTATGCAAGTAAGGTACTTGCCTTACCTCAGCACCTTTGGCATACCATATGGTTCTCCCAGGCACTGCCAGGTATGGCTGAAAAACCAAAAGTGAAAATAAAAAGTTAAAAAACATGTGGTGCCAAGGGGCTTGAGGGTGATGTTCCACAGCCCATGTAGATCTGATCTGGGTCTGGTGACTGCTAGATATGTGTGCTAATCCCTGTAGTATCTTCTTGGTACCTATATGTATATTTTGGGGATGTAGCCACCCAGCAGTACTCAGGTTTTGTGCTCAGGAGTAACTTCCTGGCATTACTCAGGTTGTGTTGGTGCCACAGAGTGAACAGAAGTTGACTATATGCAAACCAAATGCTTGCCTCATATACTATACATATACATATACATATACTATCTCTCTAGCCCCCACATATAGATATATGTATCTATATTTTTTATTGTTTGGGGAATAACCAGCGATGCTCGGGCTACTTCTGGCTGTGCTCTCAGGAATTATTCCTGGTGATGGGTACTTCCGGGACCATAGTAGATGCTGGGAATCAAACCCAGGTTTGTTGTGTTCAAGGAAAACTGCTTGGATGGTTTACAATTGAGTTTCAAACTTTTTTTTGGTTTTGGGGCCAAACCTGAAAGTACTCAGGGGTTACTCCTGGCTCTGCATTCAAGAATCACTCCTGGAGGGGCCGGGCGGTGGCGCTAAAGGTAAGGTGCCTGCCTTGCCAGCGCTAGCCTTGGACGGACCGCGGTTCGATCCCCCGGTGTCCCATATGGTCCCCCAAGCCAGGAGCAACTTCTGAGCACATAGCCAGGAGTAACCCCTGAGCGTTACCGGGTGTGGCCCAAAAATCAAAAAAAAAAAAAAAAAGAATCACTCCTGGCGGGCTTAAAGGACATTTAGGATGCTGGGGATGGAATCCCAGTTGTCCACATGCAAAGCAAACACCTATCTGCTCTGTTTATCACTCCAGCCCAGAATTTGAAACTTTTCTTAGTTTTTTGTTTTGTTTTGTTTTGTTTTGTTTTGGTATTTGGGCCACACCCAGCGGTGCTCAGGGGTTACTCCTGGCTGTCTGCTCAGAAATAGCTCCTGGCAGGCACAGGGGACCATATGGACACGAGGATTCGAACCAACCACCTTTGGTCCTGGATCGACTGCTTGCAAGGCAAACGCCGCTGTGCTATCTCTCCAGGCCCAGAATTTGAAACTTTTAAAGGTCTTCTTTTTGATATTCTTTGCTTGGCCTTTGTTCCTACAGGAGCTTCTCTCCATGGGTGATCCAACTAGTAATAGATAACTACTTATTTTGTTTATTGGATAATGTATACAAATACTTATTATGTTACAAAGCTGAAATGCATATAATATGTCAGTTATACCCCCATTTTAAAAAATAACATTATTGGGCTGGAAGGCAGAATGCTTTGCATGCAGCTTATTTGAGTTCATTCTCCAACACCCCATTGATTCCCCTTGAGCCCCATCAGAAATGGTGCCAGAGTACAGAACCAGGATTAACCCCTGAGCACTGCTGGATGTGGCCAAAAAATGCCATTTGAAGCACGATTTAGTGCTAGAGATACTACATTTTTGTTTTGTTTTGGGGTGACACCAGGTGATGCTCAGCAGTAATTCCTATCTATTCCCTTAGGAATACTGGTGGTGCTTGGTTGACCATAGGCAATGCTGGGAATAGAACCTGGCTTGGCCCATACAAGGCAAACATCTTAACTGTTGTACTATTTTCCAGCTCTTGGGGGACTAAAATCTTAAAATAATCTGGGCAGGGCAGACAGATATCTCGACTGAGCATAAATTTTGCATGTGGGAGGCCTGGCTTTGATCTTCAGCATCACATGGTCCTTTGAGCACCACCAGGAGAAAACTCTCTAATCTTTGACCCAAGCACTGCCAGGTGTGACTCAGAAACAAAATCAAAATTGTTTACTTAAAGCAGGATATATAAAATAGAGGAAACGGGGGCCGGGCGGTGGCGCTAAAGGTAAGGTGCCTGCCTTGCCTGTGCTAGCCTTGGACGGACCGTGGTTCGATCCCCCGGTGTCCCATATGGTCCCCCAAGCCAGGAGCAACTTCTGAGCACATAGCCAGGAGTAACCCCTGAGCATTACCGGGTGTGGCCCAAAAACCAAAAACCAAAAAAAAAATAAAATAAAATAAAATAAAATAGAGGAAACATTTTGTTTAATTGAAGTTTTTTAATATTTTTCTCTTTTCTATGGTAATTTGAAATTTCCTAAAGACATTCAGTACAAGTAATTCTTCTAAGAGTCAGAGGAACAATTATCATGCTGTTTTATTTCTTTTGCTAAGAGTAATTGCTTAGCTGAGATCTATATTTCAAAATTGTATGTCTTTTTCCTGTTTTGATTTTTGTCCATATCTGGCAGTAGTCAGGCTTACTCCTGTGGGGACTTGGGGGATCATATGGGTGTGACAGGGACTCAATCCAGACCAGCCATGTGCAGGGCAAGTGGCTTAACCTATTGTACCATTACTCTGGACCCAAAATTTAGTTTTGTTTTGTTTTGGGTCACACCCAAAAGGAAGAGATTGCTCCTGACTTTTCACTCAGAGGTCATTCTGGCAGGACCACATTGCAAGGCTACCTGCTGTAGGCAGGCAACCCTATCTGCTATACTATCATTATTCCAGCCCATAGATGCACATATTTTGCTGAGAGGGATTCTCCAGGTTTCCACACATAGGAACCATATGTCCCCTGACCACTGTACCATATCTCCAGCCTTCATGTTATTTACCTATTTTGGGTTTGGGGGTTTTTTGGTTGCTGTTTTTGTTTTTGGACCACACTAGCTATGCTCAGGATTATTTTATTTGTAGTGAGACAGGGCTTTGTGTTTTACTGAAATTTGTCCCTGACTGAAGACGCCATGCAGAGTGTGCTTATATGAATTACAACTTCACCATACCACAGTGGTCCTGTAGTGTCTGGAAACAAGCATAGAAGTGCATGTAAGAGTTAGACTTTAGGGGATAAAAAGATATTACTGAGGGTAGGATATTTGCCTTGGATGTAGCCTACCTAGATTTGATTCCTGGTATTCCCTACAGTCCCTCAAATACTGCCAGGAGTAATCCCTGTGCACAGCTAGATGTGCCCACCCCCAAAAGATCGAAACTTATTATTTGAGTGGGAGGTGGTTTGGGTCCCCCGCCCAAATAATTGCTCAAAACTTACTTCTGCCTCTGCACTCAAAAATCACACCTGCCTGGTCTCAGGAACCATACGTAGTGTCAGGGATCAAACCCAGGTCAGCAGTGCCTGTACCTTCCTCTTCCTCTTCCTCTTCTTCCTTCTCCTCCTCCTCTTCTTCTTCTTCTTCTTCTTCTTCTTCTTCTTCTTCTTCTTCTTCTTCTTCTTCTTCTTCTTCTTCTTCTTCTTCTTCTTCTTCTTCCTTCTTCTTCTCTTCCTCCTCCTCCTCCTCCTCCTCCTCCACCTTTCCTCCTCCTCCTCCTTTTTTTTGGCTTTTGGGCCACACTTGGCAGTGCACAAGGGTTACTCCTGTCTCTGCACTCAGAAGTCATTCCTGGCAGGCTTTGGGGACCATATGGGATGCTGGGAATCGAACTGGGGGTTCATCCAGTGCTGGCCACATGCAAGGCAAACGTTCTACCATTGTGCTATTTTCTAGCCCTCCTCCTGTTTTTCAATATAAATTTCCTTCACTCCTGGCTTTTCTTTATTTTTTTTACAAGTTATGTAGGAAATTTGTATGATGACCTTATTGAAACATTTAAAAATTATTCAAGTTTGGTTTTAGAGCACAAGTACAGTGGGTAGGGCACTTATATTGCACATGGCCAACCCGGGTTCAATCCCTAGTGCCGTATATGGTCCCCTGATTACTGCTAAGAGTGATCCCTAAGCGCAAAGCCAGATATAAACCTTGATTACAGCTAGTTGTGCTCCCCCCAGAACAAAACATAAAAGATTCCACTTTTACACTGGAGAGATTATACAAGGAGTTAAGGCCCTTGACTTGCTGTACAGGACTGACCATGATCTAATCTCCAGCTCTACATGTTTCCCCAAGCACCTCTGAAAGCAACCCCCAAGTACAGGAGTAACTCCAGAATATTACTGGGTGTGGCCGAACTATCCTCATAAGAAATTCCATTTTGGGCAGTGGATTGAGCCAATGATCATCATGCTGGAGGTTCTGATTTGACCCTGGCCACCACACTATTCTCTTAGCACCACTGGGTGTGGCCCCAAAATATCAACAGAGTTAAAATGATTCCATTCCTGGGCCCAGAAAGATAGCATGGAGGCAGGCCATTTGCCTTGCATGCAGAAGGAGGGTGGTTTGAATCCTGGCATTCCATATGGTCCCTCGAGCCTGCCAGGAGCGATTTCTGAGCATAGAGCCAGGAGTAATGCCTGAGCGTGAACCCCCTGCCCCAAAAAGATTCCATTCCTACAATATAAACTGTTAGTATTTTTAATGCTTAGTTTTTTTTCTGTATGTCATTATTTTGTGCATGACAATGACACTTTTTCACTTAACATTTAGTGGAAGTATATACAACATAAATTTAAATATAATATTTTAATGATACTACGTGTTAAAATAAAGTAATGTTCTTGTTGGGACTAACTACTTTTTTATTTTTCAGCTTTCTGATGAGTTAAAGGGATGCCAGTGATAGCTAGATGCTGGAATGATATAAATTGAAAAATGAGAACCACGTGTGTTTTTGAAAAGAAGAATACAAGTTGTGTGTTTTGTATTACCTCTTTTTTGCAAGTGATTTAAATAATTGGTCATTTAACCAAAGATGTGTAGTGCCTTAACATGTCAAACTCCTGAATATTTGAATACCATTCTCCTAACCCTTTCTTCACAGAAAATTTCATGGAATCACTCAGTTTAGTAGAATAAAGCATATTCTAAAAAATTAAAAAGCTATTCCTTTTCATTAAATCAATGTCCAGGACTGCTTTAGTTAACTTTTGGTCATCTCATTTTATTTTCTATTATTCAAAAGTAGGGGGAATAGTCCTGACCAGGTGTGCTTGCATGTACCTGTTACAAATAACTACATTTCAGATCTATTATTAGCTTTTCCATCTTTTCGTGGATGTATGTATATTTTTGCATATATTTCCTTTTGTGTAAAGAAATCATATGCTGTATGGTTTTCTGAAAATAGCACACCACAATTCAGTGTATATGTCAATCATGCAGGAAAAAATTAGCCAGTCCTCCTATTCCTTCTTAATCTTCCTCTCTGTGCTTCCCACTGAATTACAGTGTTTTTTGGTAGCTGTGAAAGTTGAAAAGTATATCTAAATACTGGAATATGATTTTTTGCATGAATGTGTTATTGACTAGCCTATGTTGAAAAGATTTTGGGTTCACTCACCCTTGTTATTTTAAGGTGGTTGTGTCTTTAAAAATATGTAGTCTGTGGGGCCAGAGCACAGCCGATAAGGCATTTGCTTTGCATGAGGCCAACCCAGGTTCAATCCCTGGCATCCCATATAGTTCCTCAAGCCTGCCAAAAAAATTTCTGAGTGCAGAGCTAGAAGTAACCCCTGAGTGCCCCTGGAGGTGGCCCCCAAAAATGTAGTCTAAAAGCCAATATAATTTTAAAATGGCCTAAAATGGTTCTGCAGGTTAGAAATTGTCATGTTTTTGTACCCAAGATGAAAAACTAGTCTCATTCAGTTAATTTCTGTATTAGAATTATAACATATTTCATTTCCTCTTAATATTGAGGAAAAGGGCTTCTCTATATTGACAAAATAAAAGCAAGTAAAAAATGTAATACTGAGTTGTCACCTGTGAGGAAAAAGTAAATGTTTCTTGAAAGCTGGTTTGTTTTTGCTGTTATTTTCGCCTTTATTTTCTCCTTTTAAGTTTAGAATCAGCAAAGTAAACGTTTTGAAGAGGTTTTGAATTTTGTCTTTTTTCTGCCAGTGTAACTAATTTTATGTGCTAACTAAATGTTTGTGAACAATGAAAGTTAATGGTTACCATTAATTTTAGCTATAACCTATCCAATAGTTACAGAGTAATCTAAAATTGACAATATTATAGAAATAAGAGTATTATGCTTGTGAAAAAATTAAAAATAGAATTATTACAAATATTAAAATTACAAATAAAATATTTTTATTACCTGTTCTTTTTGTTTTGTTTTTGCTTGTTTTGGTTTTGGGGCCACACATGGCAATGATCTGTGTTAACTCCTGGCTCTGCACTCACTAATTACTCCTGGAGGGCTCAGGGACACCAGAGATAAAACACAAGTCAGCTGCATATAAGGAAAGCACCCTATCTACCTTGCCATTTCTTATTATGTAATAGCTTCCATTGATATAAAAGTCTTATATGTTTGTAGGGAAAATATGGTATATAATTGCCTAAAATGTCTTTGGGGTTTTGTTGGCCAAGTAAATTTGGTTTATAGGGAATTATAGATGATTTTTTCTTTGATTTTTGGGTCACACCCAGCAGCGCTCAGGGGTTACTCCTGGTTCTATGCTTAGAAATTGTTCCTGGCAGGGTCCGGAGAGATAACACAGCAGCATTTGCCTTGCAAGCAGCCGATCAGGACCAAAGGTGGTTGGTTCGAATCCCGGTGTCCTATATGGTCCCCCTTGCCTGCCAGGAGCTATTTCTGAGCAGACAGCCAGGAGTAACCCCTGAGCATTGCCGAGTGTGACCCCCCCCCCCAAAAAAGAAGAAATTGTTCCTGGCAGGCTCAGGGGCATCATATGAGATGCGGGGATTCGAACCACCAACCTTCTGCATGCAAGGCAAATGCCTTACCATGCTATCTCTCCGGTCCCTATAGATGATTTTTTAATAAACACACTTTTTCTTAATTACTCCCCTATAAATTATCTGGTTCTTGATTCTCAATCTGCTATTATTGTCATTGTTTTTGGCCAAATAAATTTATTTTTATCAGACATGTATGGAGATGCCCTGATTGTATAGACTGACTGACCACAGGGAGGATTTTTGCCATGTGGTTTATATGGCTTTAGAAAAAAAAATTTTTTGGTTTTTGTGCCACACCCGGCTATGCTCAGGGGTTACTCCTGCTATCAGCTCAGAAATAGCTCCTGGCAGGCAGGGGGGACCATGTAGGATGTTGGGATTCGAACCAACTACCTTAGATCCTGGATCGGCCGCTTGCAAGGCAAACACCGCTGTGCTATCTCTCTGGTCCCTATAATTTTTATTTTGACCAAAGTGGCTTACATATCTTTCACAGTAATATTTTATGTACATATTAACAATGAATCGGGGGAATTCCCATCACCAAAGTTGTCCTCACTTCACCATTGTCCCCATCTTGCATCCCCCAGGCTCACCCCACCCACACCCCCTGGGTTGCTAGTATAAGTGGTCCCCTCTGTGTCTAGCTTGCTACTTAGTGATCATACAACTGTTTGGTCTTGGTACCCTCCATTATTTCCCCCTCTATTTGAGAGGTGGAACTAGATAGTTCAAGTTATGTGGTTTTGTTTGAAGAAAAGAAAAGCAATAAAATGGGGTAAAAATCAAATAAGCCGAAAATGGGCAGAGTCCTTCTAGAGGCTCTCAAACTCAGTTTGAGAGAAAAGAGGTAGAAAGGAAGTGAAACACCACAACGATACGAAAGGAGATATCAAATAAAAAAATTCAGTGAGCACTACAGCAATAAAGACAAGTACCACATAATAACCACGGTCTTGAAATAAAAACATAACAGCGCAAAAAGGAAAAGAAAAAGAAATAAAAAAATTGGATACAACTTCAATATCCAAACCAAAACAAGGAAATCAATCATCACCCTAGCCATAACAACAATTAAAGAAAGGGAATGGGGTAAATTATAAGAAAATAGTTCTTATGGGTCCAAGTGATAGTACAGTGGGTAGGATCCTTGCCTTGTTGCCTTACAGATGGCCATCCTCGCCTTGACTCCCAGCATTTCATATGGTCCCCCTAACACCATCAGGAATTATTCTTTATTTGGGGGGGGGGTCACACGGCAGCGGTCAGGGGTTACTCCTGGCTCTACGCTCAGAAATCGCGCCTGAGAGGCTCGGGGGACCATATGGGATGCCGAGATTTGAACCACCGACCTGCTGCATGCAAGGCAAACACCTTACCTCCATGCTATTTCTCCTGCCCCTTTTAAATTTTTTTTGTTGTTTGTTTTTTAGGCAGGAATGATTCTTAAGCATAGAGCCAGAAATCAGTCCTGGACATTCCAGGTGTTACCCAAAAATAAAAAAAATAGGTTTGATTGTTCATTTTATTTTAGTTTAGTTTAGTTTTAGGGTGACACCCAGTAGTGCTCAGGGGTTATTCCTGGCTCTGCACTCAGAAATCACTCCTGGCAGGCTCAGGAACCATATGGGATGCCAGGAAATCAAACCCAGGTCAATCCTCTAGGCCGAGTACAAGGCAAATGGCCTACAGCTGTGCTATCACTCTGGCCCCTGATTGGTCATTTTAAATCTTGCTCACCAAAAATATATTTAGCCAAGATAGACAATGAGGGGCTGGAGCAATAGCACAGTGGATAGGGTGTTTGCGTTGCAAGTGACTAACTCAGGTTTGATCCCTGGCATCCCATATTGTTACCTGAGCTTACCAAGAGCAATCTGAGTGCAGACTAGGAGTAACCCCTGAGAGCCACTTGGTGTGGCCCAAAAACCAAAAAAAGAAAAAAGATAAGACAGTGAAACAATTTGGGTGGGCTATAGTAAGAGATGAAAGGAAACACTTCAGAGGCTGGAGACATAGCATGGAGGTAAGGCGGTTGCCTTTCATGCAGAAGGTCATTGGTTCAAATCCCATATGGTCCCCGTGCCTGCCAGGAGCGATTTCTGAGCATGGAGCCAGGAGTAATTGTTGAGCACTGCCGGGTGTGACCCAAAAACAAAAAAAAAGAAATAAAAAAAAAAACACTTCAGTCAGGTTGTGCATTTTATGCCCCCTCACCTATGCCCAGATAGCAGAAGTTCCACCCGCTTGACTTTGGTCATGGCCAGAGGCTGAGGAAAGCCCAAAGGACAGGGAGACTACAGGTACAACTTTAGAAAGGTCCAGTTACAAAAGACTAGCACTAGCAAGGGAGCATTGGCTGCAGGGTTATAGTTACAGATTTCAGACCAGGAAGGCATGGACTGAATGAATGGTGTATGGACAAGAGGAGGCTATTCTACACTGGAGGGGCAGGCAGTGCAGGGACAGGACCAGGATGCCATAATCTGAATGAGTGAAAGAAAAGGTCTACGGGGACAGAGTAATAGCACAATGGGTAGGGTGCTGACCTTACAGTCAACATGGGTTCAGTCCCTGGCATCCCATATAGTCCCAGAAACACTGCCAGGAGTGATTCCTGAGCGCAAAGCCAGTAATAACCCCTTATCATCACTCAGTGTGGTTCCTAAACAAAACCAAAACGGTTTTCATTAAACATCAGACCCTGCATTGTTGCAAGGCAACCCATGCAAGTCACAGGGAATTTTCAGTCCTCTCTGAATACAAACTGCCCTGTGGTTAACAAGTGCCCCCATTCCCAGGGTCAGTAAGTAGTGGGGAGGTCTGATCTACTTCTACACCCCACTCTTGTATTAGCATCTGATTGGTAAGTATTCAACTCTATTGCACAGTGGAATATTTGGTAAGAAACTTACTTAGTTTTGAGTCTCTTACTCAGTAAGACTTAGTTTTGGGTCATGGATGTTTCCCAGATTGACTTAGCCTCACAGGCAGCCATGAAGGATCAAGTAAATATAGACACTGTTTTGGAAATCACACCTTTTTTGGAGGTGTAGAAACATTTATCTCCCATACTTGATTTGCTACCCAAACTGGTAAAACTGCGACCCCCGGTGAGGGACCCCCGACCCGCGGGGATGTGGGAATGAAGGTCGCTAGTAATTTGTGGGTTCCCTCGAGCAGAGCTGATCTGTGAAGTAAACTTGAGACGTTAGTAAAGAGAGAGGTTAAGACAACTCACGCTGTTCAAAAGGATTTATTGCCCGAGGAGACTCGTATTTAAAGGCAAAATACGTCATGGGAGGTGTTACAAGTACGTCACTCAATTTTCCACCAATTACAGCTTGCAAGCGCTTATCAGCATAAGCTGGGGGCAGGAAATAGGGAGGGGTAAAGAGGTAGGCTTGAGCACATGTAAAATGCTAATCATTATCTTGTTTGTACTGAAAGCACGAGTCATGTAAAACGTTACCAAACAGGATCTATAAATTTTACTCAGCAAGCATAAATAAAACATCAGCTGTAAACACATTAATCTTTTGCTAACACAAAGGCAAGTTGTTCTATATGGGTAACTTCTCTCTGGCTGGGTGGATGGCTGCTTTGAATATACTTTAGAGTTTAGCTATTTCCTTTGTCCTCAGGGCATGGGTGCCTCTGGTTGTATGTAGAGTCTGAAGTTTCAGAGGTTCCGGTTATGCTCAGGGTTCAAGCAGCCCCCAACATAAAACAACACCATAGCCACAATCAAGCAGCTACAACTGTGAATATGGGGTTACAACACTGGTCTATCCTTAGGGTTACAGCTAACTCAATTATTGACTCAATTATTTCCTCCCTGACAGCAAAATCCCAGCAGAGAAACACAAACCAGCACCAGTTACTGGATAGATTGGGTAAACGTATACTACCAAGAGAACTGCACAAAATCAGACCTAAAACCCTGGCCTTACATCATACCAGGCACAATTAAGGACATGTTCTTTCCTGAACATGTATCACTCTCTACTCTTCTGTCTCATTTCTCAAAGTTTCTTTCAATGAAAATGTTTTTTTGGGGGGACACAAATACTACAGCAGAAAGGGTGTTTGCCTTACACATGGCTGACCCAGATTTTATCCCTGGCACCTAACATGGTCTCCAAAACTTGGTCAGAAGTGATTCCAGAGGGTAGAGTTAGGAGTAAATTCCTAGGAGTGATTCCTGAGAGTAGAGCTAGGAGTAAATTCTTAGGAGGGATTCCTGAGGATAGAGCTAGCATTGCTCAATGTGACACAAAAACCAACCAGCCAAGCAAATTATTTTGCTTCATTTATAAAAAAAAAGAAGGGGGGTTGGAGAGATAGCATGGAGGTAAGGCATTTGCCTTGCACGCAGAAGGATGGTTGTTGGAATCCTGGCATCCCATATGGTCCACCGAGGCTGCCAGGAGCAATTTTGAGCATAGAGCCAAGAGTAACCCCTGAGCGCTGCTGGGTGTGATGCAAAAACAAACAACAAACAAAAACTAAACTAAAAAAGACAGAAATAGAAAATAGGGTCATAAATATAGCACAGCAGGTAGGGTGCTTGCCTTGCATGTGGTCAATCTGAGTTTTACTTCTGAACACTGCCAAGAAAAGCCCTGAACATTGCTAAGCATAAATGAAAAGAAAGAAATTTCTTAGTCTGCAGAAAGAGTTACAATACCCAGATCCAATAAGATCAAAAACTTTTATACAAAATAAATCTTAACTGGGACCAAGTATAGCATAATGTGTAGGGTTTGCCTTGCATGCAACTGACTAGTCCCCCAACCCTTCCAGGAGTAATTTCTGACCAGAATCAGGAGTAACCACTGAGCAAAGCCAGGTGTGGGTCAAAAATAAACAAACAAAAATCCTAACAGGGAAAGATCAAAACATTTAGTAATTAAAGTGAAAAACAAAAAGAACATAAAACAAACAAACAAAAAAACCTGAGGCTAGAAAGATATATAGGACAGTGGATAGGGTACTTGCCTTGCATGTGGCCAACGTGGGTTTTATCCCCAGGATCCCAGAGGAACCTCTGAATACTAGGAGTAATTCCTGAGTGCAGACATAGAAGTAAACCTTGAGAATTTCTGGGGAAAGAACAACAAATTATTTTTCCTCTGGTGGATCATTGACATGATGGCCCCTTGCACTGGACTGAAAGGGCCACACCTTTTACTGTAGTAGCTGCATACACAGCCCTCATTCTGAGCTGCTTCATATTGCTCTGGTGCATTTACCTGCATCTTTGCACTGAGTGAACATGACATGTCCTCTAGAGATTCTCCCACACATATGCCCCTAAAGGGGAGGGGTGCCTTCCCAGTAGTGATGCATTCTCATTCTAAAGGCCTTCTCAGACTGATAATTTATCATTCATTACTGACTTCAAACTGGAAAGACCTCTATTTCCCAAGTATGATTTAACTTCCAGTACATCAGATGAGGAAGATGTATATGATGAGCCGGCTACCAACTACTCAGACTGAGTCTAAAAACGGCTCATTAGGGCCCAGAGAGATAGCACAGCGGTGTTTGCCTTGCAAGCAGCCGATCCAGGACCAAAGGTGGTTGGTTCGAATCCCGGTGTCCCATATGGTCCCCCGTGCCTGCCAGGAGCTATTTCTGAGCAGACAGCCAGGAGTAACCCCTGAGCACCACCGGGTGTGGCCCAAAAGTGCCCTCCCCTCCTCACTGCTCCCCTATAAAAACTACCCTAGATGTGACTTCTAGTGAAGCTTAGAGTTAAAACCCTTATTGGTCCATTTTCCACCTAGGCCTCATGAGTTTCACCCTTTTTTCCCCATTCATCCGGAAGATTATCAGCTTCCTCCCTCTTATAAAAACTTGAAAATGGACCCACTTAGTCACTTTAAAAAGGCCCGTGCTTTGTACAAACCTATGTTTCTATACTGCAATAAATACCTTACAGGATGGAATGAAAGTGTGCTTTGGACCCCCCAGGATTTTCATGGGGTTGCTAAAACCTACTTATACCCTTCTCAATATATACAATGGAAAATGTGGTTCAATGATGAGGCCAAGACTAAACAAACCTTCATGACTTAGGTTATTCTGGGAGAAAAGTTTCAGGGGTTCAATATACTTATGAGATGCTAATAGGCAAGGGAGAGTGGGAGGACACAAAAGAGTAAGCTGCTTTGACTTGTGTGGTTTTAGTTCATGTCTAGGAAGCAGTGTTGTGGGCTTGGGAAAAGATTGATGCTGATGCTAGATCTAAGTCATATAAGGACTTCAGGGTGGTTGTGAGCCATATGTAGAATTTCTTGGGGGAACTGACAGATGCAATTTTAAGTGTAAAGAGACTCAACAACATTGAGAATATTAATGAAGATTGTCAAGCTATCTTGTGCCCTATCAGAGAAATGGAAAATGTCATGGGTTGTTGATGTATGGCAGCTGGACTCTGGACTTGGAAACACCCCTTGGATAACTCCCAATGTAATAACAGTTGACCCTGGGCATGCCCCATGTCATGCTGGATATAAAAGGAAAAGCTTGGACCTTTGGACCTTTAGTGGGGGCCAGAATAGTGACCAGAGCAGTGGCTGCTGGCTTGTGGGGGCAAAATAATGCATGGGCAAGATGCTGCCTGTTTTGTGTCTATTTTTTCTCTTTCTTCTTTGAACCCAGGCTCACCCAGGCCACCTATGGCCAGTGAATTCCCTGCCTCC
Organism: Suncus etruscus; assembly: GCF_024139225.1. NCBI lineage: Eukaryota > Metazoa > Chordata > Mammalia > Eulipotyphla > Soricidae > Suncus > Suncus etruscus. Next base: position 65,839,252 of record NC_064868.1, on the reverse strand, counting down.
CATAAACTCCTGGGTGGCAGTGGTAGACCTTAGACTCCAGGAGGAATAAAAAAGATACTGGTACTTGGTTTCTCTCCCTCTCCCTCAGTCCCAGGCAAGCTACATATTGGCAGTCCCTGGTTAAGCTGGTTAAGTCCCTGGGCAGCTGGGCCCACGGGCCCCTGTGAGATTTGCAGCACCAAGCCCTGGAAGCCTTGGGCCTCTGCATCCTGAAACTCTGCAGCTCTGGCAACTTTGGGCCTTTGCAGTGAGTAACTTGAAAGCATGTCACAATGTTGGTTTTATTAAGCATCAGGCACCTGTGAATGCTATTGAGGCCTATGCAATGCAGAGGCACGATCAGGACAAATGTTTCAATTGAGGTAAATCAGGCCATCTCTGCAGAGAATGCAGAGCCCCTCCCAACTTTGTCCCTTCTAGAGCATCACCCAGACTTTGTCCAAGGTACAGCAGGGGAAACCATTAGGTAAGAGAATGCCACTATGCCTCTGGTAATCATGTTTCAAGAAACTGGAAGAGGAGTCTGCCCCAGGCTTCACAAGCTCAGGGTAGATGTTTTAATTGCAGCAATTTGGGTAATTTCTACAGGGAATTGCAGGAACCTTCCTGTCCCAGACCCCTGGAGACCACCACCCGAACCTTGTCTGTGATGTGGAAGGGGAGATTATTGGGCAAGAGATTGTCTCAATAATCCTGTCTCAAGAAAGTGAAGAAGGGAAAAACCCCAGATAGTGCAAAATCAGGGGATACTCCTGACTGTGCTTCCCCAACCCAGGCTTACAGAACTAAGATCACTAGACTTGCTGCTATACGCTTTTGTAGGGAATGCTATCTTGGATATCCCCTGCCCTAACACCATTACAATAGCACCAGCCCAGTGCCACTATAAATTAAAATCTGGTAAAAAAAATTAAAAAAGGCCAATTCCGGGGCCGGAGAGATAGCATGGAGGTAAGGCGTTTGCCTCTCATGCAAAAGGTCATCGGTTCGAATCCCGGCGTCCCATATGGTCCCCCGTGCTCACCAGGAGCGACTTCTGAGCATGGAGCCAGGAGTAACTCCTGAGCACTGCCGGGTGAGACCCAAAAACCAAAAAAAAAAAAAAAAAAGGCCAATTCCTCTAGGCATTGTAGGCCTATTCCTAAGGAGAAGCAGTCTAACTCTTAAGAGAATCACTGTTCATGTTGGGGTAATAGACTGATTATACTGGGGAAATAGCAATTATCATTTCAGTACAAATTGTTTAGACATTTGAAAAGGGAGAATGCATTGCCTAACTCTCCTCCTTTCTGTAGTTATCTTGGTCACTCCACTTGCCTCAGGATTGGAGGTTTCAGTAGCACTACTCCCCTAGCGGCCTTTGTCTCTGATATTATAAAAGAGGAGCACCTAATTTTTAACTCTTTTTTTTGTGGTTTTTGGGTCACACCCGGCAGTGCTCAGGGGTTACTCCTGGCTCCATGCTCAGAAATTGCTCCTGGCAGGCACGGGGGACCATATGGGATGCCGGGATTCGAACTGATGACCTTCTGCATGAAAGGCAAACGCCTTACCTCCATGCTATCTCTCCGGCCCCAATTTTTAACTCTTGACATTGATGGGAATAAGTATAAAGAAATGATTGACACAGGAGCTGATGTTTATATCTTCTCCTCCCAATACTGGCCCAGTAATGGCTTTGGAAGCAATGCTTTATGGCCTGCATGGAGTAGGCACTGTTCCTTCTTCCAATGTCCAACAAAGTCCTAGATGGATAAAATGCATTGGTCCAGAAGGTATTGCAGCCACCTTCCATCCTTATGTAGTCCCATGCTCCTGAATTTATAGGGTTGATATTATACCAACTGTGTCATGCTCAGTTCACAGTTACTCCCACAGCTCTTTCTCTGGCTCCTAACTCAGAGGCCACACCTTTTTCATCAGGTCTGCTGTGTGTCAGCACCTATCCCTCTGCATTCAGTATGTCTTTTTTTGTTTGTTTTTGGGTCGCACCTGGCAGCACTCAGGATTTACTCCTGGCTCTATGCTAAGAAATCGCTCCTAGCAGGCTCAGGGGACCATATGGAACACCGAGATTCGAACCACCGACATTCTGCATGCAAGGTGAACACCTTGCCTCCAGGCTATCTCTATGGCCCCTTCAGTGGAAGACTTACAATACTGTGTGGACACCACTGTGGCCCCTCAGCATCATAAAATTAAGGGCACTGGTAGATTTAATATAGGAACAGCTTAAATTAGGACAATATTCACGGAGAATGACTCAGGTTGGACAACTGGTATGCCTGGAACCCAGAGTCAGTCTTATGCCAATAAACTTCTGGGGTGAGGCCTTTCTGTAATCAGGTCAAGGATTTTTTCCATTTTCCCCATTTCTCTGGACCTATGCAAACAACGGCGATTGCCACTATCACACCTTTACTACATTTTTTTACTCTTATCCTTTAAGAAAAAAAATACAACTCTGAGGACTTCAAGGGAAATATTTGCTGTGCCTGTCTGTGTTTCTTGAATACCTGAAGCTCTCCTCAGAGGCCTAGAGAGTGCACCCCAAAAAAACTGCATTCTGAAGCTGCCCAGCGAGTGAGTGAGTAAGTCCGGCTGTGGGGGTCGACAAGCAGTAAGCTGAGCCCTCTGTCCTGTGGACGCTCCATTCTGCTGTGCCTCTGATCACTCTGAGGACTTCAAGGGAAATCTTTGCTGTGCCTGTCTGAGTTTCTTGAATACCTGAAGCTCTCCTCAGAGGCCTAGGGAGCGCACCCCCAAAAAACTGTCATCTAGAGGCAGCAGAAAAGCACAGCCCGAAGCGAAGTGGAGTGGCTGCGCACTCTTTCTAACCAATGAACCCCACCAGAACACACAGGAAAAACCACACTACAAGCGTGACAATGGGGAAACCTCGCAGGCAAACACCATACACAGAGAATGAAGACGATAGCTCGGATGACCTAAAAAATTCCAACCATCTGAATAACTTCTCGGATAAGGAACTTAGAATAGAAATATGGAAGATGTCCGGAGAACTCAAAGAAAGCATAGATCCATCTGAACAGAACACAAAGACAGAAATCAGAAAACTCCAAACTGAAATAACAGATCTGAAAAACATGGTAGCTGAACTGAAAAACTCAGTGGATGGCCTCGCCAGCAGGTTAACAGCAGCTGAGGACAGAATCGGCGTACTGGAAGATGAGATGCAGTAAAACAACACAGCAGAAGAAATTGGAAAAGAACCTTAAGACAAATGATTAGGCAATGGAAAAAGTGCTCAAGGGAATGTGAAGAGATGAAAATAGAAGTCTGTTTTTTGTTTTTTGTTTTTTGTTTTTTTTTGGTTTTTGGGCCACACCCGGCAGTGCTCAGGGGTCACTCCTGGCTGTCTGCTCAGAAATAGCTCCTGGCAGGCACGGGGAACCATATGGGACACCGGGATTTTAACCAACAACTTTTGGTCCTGGATCGGCTGCTTGCAAGGCAAATGCCGCTGTGCTAGCTCTCCAGGCCTGAAAATAGAAGGCTTTGATAAACTCAACAGAAAACAACATAAGAATCATTGGAATCACAGAGGCCAAGGTAGGAGATCTCCAGGAAGAATCAACTGTCAAAGACATCATCAAAGGGATATTCCCAGAGTTAAAGACTACATGCAATCAAATCCTGCATGCCCTGGGGCCGGAGAGATAGCATGGAGGTAAGGCGTTTGCCTCTCATGCAGGAGGTCATCGGTTCGAATCCCGGCGTCCCATATATGGTCCTCCCGTGCCTGCCAGGAGCAATTTCTGAGCCTGGAGCCAGGAATAACCCCTGAGCACTGCCGGGTGTGACCCAAAAACCACAAAAAAAAAAAAAAAAAAAAAAAAAAAAAAAAACAAATCCTGCATGCCCAAAGAGTACCAGCTAAAAGAGACCCAAAGGAAAACACCCAAAGACACATCCTCATTACAATGACAAATTCCACAGATAGAAATAGAATACTGAAAGCAGAAAGATCAAAAAGGGAAATTACATTCAAAGAAGCATCCCTAAGACTTACAGCAGACATGTCACAAGAAACTCTCAAGGCCAGAAGACAGTGGTGGGATATTGTGACAAGACTGAATGAAATGAATGCCTCACCGAGAATACTGCACCCAGCCTGACTCATGTTCAGGTTTGAAGGAAAAATAAATAGCTTCATGGATAAACAAAAGCTCAGAAACTTCACAGATGAAAAACCAGCCTTAAAGAAAAAACTGACAGGTCTACTTTAAGACAAGAGAGACCATGGGCCCGGAGAGATAGCACAGCGGCATTTGCCTTGCAAGCAGCCGATCCAGGACCAAAGGTGGTTGGTTTGAATCCCGGTGTCCCATATGGTCCCCCGTGCCTGCCAGGAGCTATTTCTAAACAGACAGCTAGGAGTAACCCCTGAGCACTGCCGGGTGTGGCCCAAAAACCAAAAAAAAAAAAAAAGAAAAAAAGACAAGAGAGACCAACAAACACAGCAAACTTATCTACAAAGATGACATTAAATCCTATGACAATCATCTTCCTCCATGTCAATGGATAAATTCACCAATTAAAAGACAGAGTGGCAAAATGGGTCAAAAAGATTAATCCAACATTCTGCTGCCTACAAGAAACACACCTGAATAGTCAGAACAAACATAGACTCAAAATCAAAGGCTGGAGGAAAATCATCCAATCAAACAACACCTTTAAAAAAGCTGGGGTGGCCATATTAATATCTGATGACACCAAGTTTATACTCAGAAAATTTGTAAGGGACAAAGATGGACACTTTGTACTAATCAAGGGATATGTGCAACAGGAAAAAATCAGACTTTTAAACATATATGCACCCAATGAGAGACCAGCAAATTATCTAATACAATTACTGACAAATCTGAAAGAAGACATCAATAATAACACAATCATTGTGGGAGACCTCAACACGGCCCTATCAACACTTGATAGGTCAACCAGACTGAAAACCAACAAAAATATACTAGCCATGAAAAGAGTAATGGAAGAAAGAGGACTAGTAGATATATATAGGACACTCCACCCCAAAAAACCTGGATACACATTCTTCTCTAATGTACATGGGTCATTCTCCAGGATAGATCACATGCTGACACATAAAACATACCTTCATAAAATCAAGCGGATAGAAATCTTGCAGGCTACCTTTACTGTCCAAAAGGCTCTGAAATTAGATATGAAATACAAAGGCACACAGAAGAAAAACTTTAACAATTGGAAATTAAACAGCCTGCTACTGAACAACCAGTGGGTCCAAGATGAAATCAAAGAGGAAATCAAAACTTTCCTGGAAACAAATGATAATGAAGACACAAACTGCAAGAATTTATGGAACACAGCAAAAGCGGTCCTGAGAGGATAATTTATAGCTTTACAAGCACACATCAGGAAGGAAGCAGGGGCATACCTGAATAACCCAATGATGCAGCTCATAAAATTAGAAAATGACCAACAAAAGGAACCAAAAATAGAGAGACAGAAGGAAATAACAAAGCTGAAAGCAGAACTCAATGAAGTTGAAAACCAAAAAGCAATCCTAAAGATCAACGAAAGCAGAAGTTGGTTCTTTGAAAAAATATACAAGATTGATAGACCATTAGCAAAACTCACAAAGAAAGAGAGAGAGAAACCTGATAACCCATATTAGAAATGAAAAGGGGGAGATTACGACAGATATTGCAGAGATCCAAAGGGTAATCAGAGACTACTTTGAGAAACTTTATGCTACTAAACATGAGAACCTAGAAGAAATGGAAAAATTCTTGGACACTTATAACCTTCCACAGTTAAGTAAGGAGGATGTAGCATATCAAAACACCCCCTCACTATTGAGGAAATTGAAACTGTAATCAAACATCTGCCCAAAAAGAAAAGCCCAGGCCCGATGAATTTACTAATTAATTATTTCAAACCTTTCAAGAGGAGCTATTACCAATCCTAGCCAGGCTCTTCCATGAAACTGAAAAAATGAGAACACTCCCAAACAGCTTTTATGAAGCCAACATCACCTTGATACCAAAACCAGACAGAGATGCTGCCAAAAAAGAAAATTATAGACCAATATCCCTGATGAAAACAGATGCAAAGATCTTCAACAAAATCCTGGCATATAGGATCCAATGCATCATCAAGAAGATCATATATTGGGCCCGGAGAGTTAGCACAGCGGCGTTTGCCTTGCAAGCAGCCGATCCAGGACCAAAGGTGGTTGGTTCGAATACCGGTGTCCCATATGGTCCCCCGTGCCTGCCAGGAGCTATTTCTGAGCAGACAGCCAGGAGTAACCCCTGAGCACCGCCGGGTGTGGCCCAAAAACCAAAAAAAAAAAAAAAAGAAGATCATATATTACGACCAAGTAGATTTCATTCCAGGAATGCAAGGATGGTTTAACATCTGTAAATTTATCAACATCATACACAACATCAACAACAAGAAAAATAAAAATCACATGATCATATCAATAGATGCAGAGAAAGCATTTTATAGAGTCCAATACTCATTCTTTTTTTTTTATTATTTTGTATTTTTCTTTTTTTTTTTTTGTGGTTTTTGGGTCACACCTGGCAGTGCTCAGAGATTATTCCTGGCTCCAGGCTCAGAAATTGTTCCTGGCAGGCACGGGGGACCATATGGGACGCCGGGATTCGAACCGATGACCTCCTGCATGAAAGGCAAACACCTTACCTCCATGCTATCTCTCCGGCCCCTTTATTTTGTATTTTTAATTATGAGAACAAAGATGCAAAGAAAGAGGACAATGGGTGTGACCCAAAAACAAAAACAAACAAAAAAAACTGGGCCCGGAGAGATAGCACAACGGTGTTTGCCTTGCAAGCAGCTGATCCAGGACCTAAGGTGGTTGGTTCAAATCCTGGTGTCCCATGTGGTATCCCGTGCCTGCCAGGAGCTATTTCTGAGCAGACAGCCAGGAGTAACCCCTGAGCACTGCTGGGTGTGACCCAAAAACCAAAAAAAAAAAAAAAGAAAGAAAGAAAGACAACAAGGTAAAGTTACAGTGGAAGGATAATCACCCATACACAGAATTCTCAGAAGAAGTCCCCTTGCTGATATCTTAACTTTAAACTTTCAGCCAAAGAACATTAAGATAAATAAAGCAGAACCCATGTACAATTACTTTGTACCTTCAGTCCCCAGATTGTAATATATTATAATATTTCTTAGCAGCAGGTCCGGAGAGATAGCACAGCTGTGTTTGCCTTGCAAGCAGCCAATCCAGGACCAAAGGTGGTTAGTTCAAATCCCATATGGTGTCCCATATGGTCCCCCCCTGTGCCTGCCAGGAGTTATTTCTGAGCAGACAGCCAGGAATAACCCCTGAGCACCGCCGGGTGTGGCCCAAAAACCAAATATATATATATATATATATTTCTTAGCAGCACACAAAGCAATCTAAATCCATAAAACTTATGTAACTCCTTAAACATTAAAGGCATAGTATTTTTTTTACATTTCCATGCACATGAATATTAGTTTAAGTTAACCTAAAAAGTTTAAGTGGGTTTTTTTAAGGATTAGAGTCAAAGGAGCACAGTAAAAACGGTGTTAGAGTGGCAATTATTGTTTGGATAGGCCCACCAAAATATGAGGGGAATGGAAAGGAATAACCTTGGCCTAAATACAAAGAGACCCGACCCCTGGAGTTTCCTGGCATAGGACCAACTCTAGGCTCCAGGCAAGCTAGATCGTCCAATCCAAGACATTGTCTGTAGTGCCAACAAACTTATTTTTCACACAGTCTCTGTTGTTGGTATCATGTTTCTGTATTAAAGATCCTGGAATCTGCATATCCTACATTGAAGTCAGAACTTTGAGCATCCTCTAGTTTCACCTCACAATTAAAGGGCAATGCAGAGAGCACTGTCCTGTAAGCAGGTCATTGTTGTTAAGTTTTCTCAGTATTAAGGGAAGTCTCTTTTGAGCAGGTCAAAGTTAGAGCAGCGGTAGGGTTTTCCCTGGTAGAGGATTGCTTCCAGGTGATGTTATAGACAGCAACACCTATTCTTGATAAAAACTCTCAGCAACATGGGAATGGAAGGAACCTTTCTCAATCTAGTTAAGGTCATCTACCTCAAGCCAATGGCAAATATTATCCTCAATGGAGAGAAACTAAAAACCTTTCCTCGGGGCCGGAGAGATAGCATGGAGGTAAGGCGTTTGCCTCTCATGCAGGAGGTCATCGGTTCGAATCCCGGCGTCCCATATATGGTCCTCCCGTGCCTGCCAGGAGCAATTTCTGAGCCTGGAGCCAGGAATAACCCCTGAGCACTGCCGGGTGTGACCCAAAAACCACAAAAAAAAAAAAAAAAAAAAAAAAAACCTTTCCTCTAAATTCTGGTACAAGACAAGGCTATCCGCTCTCACCACTCCTCTTCAACATAGTACTGACAGTGCTTGCTATAGCGATCAGGCAAGAAAAAGATATCAAGGGAATCCAGATAGGAAAGGAAGAAGTCAAGCTCTCACTGTTTGCAGATGACATGATACTCTACTTAGAAAACCCTAAAGAATCTACCAAAAAGCTTCTAGAAACAATAGACTCACATAGCAAGGTGGCATGCTACAAAATTAACACACAGAAATCAATGGCCTTTTTATACACCAATAATGATAGAGAAGAGATGGACGCCAAGAAGGCAATCCCATTCACATTAATGCTATACAAACTCAAATACCTTGGAGTCAACTTGACCAAAGATGTGAAGGACCTATACAAAGAAAACTATAAAACCCTGCTCCAAGGAATAAGAGAGGACACACAGAAATGGAAACATATAACCTGCTCATGGATTGGCAGAATTAGCATAATTAAAATGGCAATACTCCCCAAAGCATTATACAAATTTAATGTGATCCCTCTAAAAATACCCACGACATTCTTCAAAGAAGTGTATCAAACACTTATGAAGTTCACCTGGAGCAATAAACACTCTTGAGTAGTTAAAGTACTCCTAGGGAAAAGGAAAATGAGAGGCATTACTTTCCCCAACTTTAAACTGTACTACAAAGCAATAGTTATCAAAACAGCATGGTATTGGAATATAGACAGACTCTCAGATCAGTGGAATAGGCTTGAGTTCTCAGACAATGTTCCCCAGACATACAATCACCTACTTTTTGACAAAGAAGCAAGAAAACCTAAGTGGAGCAGGGAAAACCTCTTTAACAAGTGTTGCTGGCAGAATGGTTAGCCACTTGCAAAAAAGCGAACATAGACCCCCAGTTAACATCATGCACGAAGGTAAAATCCAAGTGGATTAAAGACCTTGATATCAGACCTGATACTATAAAGTATATAGAACAACACGTCGGTAAAATACTCCATGACATTGAGACTAAAGGCATCTTCAGGGAGGAAACTGCATTTCCAAGCAAGTGGAAGCAGAGATTAACAGATGGGAATACATTAAGCTGAGAAGCTTCTGCATCTCAAAAGAAATAGTGCCCAGGATACAAGAGCCACCCAGCATGTGGGAGAAACTATTCACCCAACACCCATCAGATAAGGGGCTAATATCCAAAATATACAGGGCACTGACAGAACTTTACAAGAAAAAAATCTAATCCCATCAAAAAATGGGGAGAAGAAATGAACAGACACTTTGATAAAATAGAAATACAAATGGCCAAAACGCACATGAAAAATGCTCATCACTAATCATCAGGAGATACAAATCAAAACAACGATGAGATACCATCACACACCACAGAGATTCACACACATCACAAAGAATGAGAACAATCAGTGCTGGTGGGGACGTGGAGAGAAAGGAACTCTTATCCACTGCTGGTGGGAATGCTGTCTAGTCCAACCTCTACGGAAAGTAATATGGAGATTCCTCTAAAATCTGGAAATTGAGCTCCCATTCGACACAGCTATTCCACTCCTAGGGACATACCCTAAGAACACAAGACTACAACACAAAAACCCCTTCCTCACACCTATATTTATTGCAGCACTATTCACAATAGCCAGGCTCTGGAAACGACCAAGATGCCCTTCAACATTTGAATGGCTAAAGAAACTGTGGTACATATACGCAATGGAATATTATGCAGCCATCAGGTGAGATGAAGTCATGAAATTTTCCTATACATGGATGTACATGGAATCTATCATGCTGAGTGATATAAGTCAAAGGGAGAGAGAGAGATGCAGAATAGTCTCACTCATTTATGGGTCTTAAGAAAAATAAAAGTCATTTTTGCAACAATTCTCAGAGACAATGAGAGGAGGGCTGGAACTTCCAGCTCACTTCATGAAGCCCACCACAAAGAGTGGTGAGTACAGGTATAGAAATAACTACACAGAGAACTACCATAATCAAGTGAATGAATGAGGGAATTGGAAAGGCTGTCTGGAGTACAGGTGGGGGTGGGGTGGAATGGAGGGAGATTTGGGACATTGGTGGTGGGAATGTTGCACTGGTAAAGCGGGGTGTTCTTTACATGACTGAAACCTAATCACAATCATATTTGTAATCAAGATGTTTAAATAAAGAAAAATATTAAGGGGCCCGGAGAGATAGCACAGCGGCATTTGCCTTGCAAGCAGCCGATCCAGGACCAAAGGTGGTTGGTTTGAATCTTGGTGTCCCATATGGTCCCCCATGCCTGCCAGGAGCTATTTTTGAGCAGGCAGCCAGGAGTAACCCCTGAGCATTGCCGGGTGTGGCCCAAAAACCAAAAAAAAAATTTTTAAAGAAAATAAATACAATTTAATGAACTTAAAAACAAATAACTATAGTAGAATGCCTGTCTCGAATATAGGCAGGGGATGAGAGGGGGAGAGGGGAATGTTACACTGGTGAAGGGGGTGTTCTGTTTGTGACTGCAACCCACCTATGATCATGTTACTTAAATAAAAATATATTTAATAAAAATTAGGAGAATATTGAAATTTTGCTTTTAGAGTGAAATTCTCCTGTCTTTGTTATACAAAAGAAATTGTGTTCAAAACACAATTATTAAAGAACAAAATGGGGTATTCGTGCATTTAAATTCATTTTTGTTGTTGGCTGTTTTGTTGGTGGGGCCACACCTAGTAGGGCTCGGGGATTACTCCTGGCTCTGTGCTCAGAAATCACCCCTGGCAGGCTTGGGGGACCATATCAGATGCTGGGGATCAAACCCAGGTCTTTCCAGGTCTGCTGCGTGCAAGGCAAACACCCTATAACTGTGTTATCATCCCCACCCCATTCGCTTGAATTCTCATCCCTAACATTATTTTCTTTAATTTTTTTTGGCTTTTTGGTCACACCCGGCAGCGCTCAGGGGTTCCTCCTGGCTCTGTGCTCAGAAACCGCTCCTGGCAGGCTCAGGGGACCATTTGGGATGCCGGGATTCGAACCACCGTCCTTCTGCATGTGAGGCAAACACCCTACCTCCATGCTATTTCTCCAGCCCTATTTTCTTTTTTTGGTTTTTGGGCCACACCCTGTGACGCTCAGGGGTTACTCCTGGCTATGCGCTCAGAAGTTGCTCCTGGCTTCTTGGGGGACCATATGGGACGCCGGGGGATCGAACCGCGGTCCGTCCTAGGTTAGCGCAGGCAAGGCAGGAACCTTACCTCCAGCGCCACCGCCCGGCCCCACCTATTTTCTTTAAATTATTTTTAAATTTATCCCAAGGAGAGCTTGGCTATCAAGAGCTGCGTACTGGCACTTTCAAGAAGGCACACACTCTCATTCTTGGGCAGGGATGCTTTAACTACGGCCCACCATTTTTTCCCTATAGCACCCTGCCTACAGCAATTTACCATCTACAGCTCTCCCACTTATGGGTCTTTTGACATATTTTGTGGCAATATCCTTGTTACCTTTTTTGCATAGATCCAGTAAAATGAAATATCTTATTGAAAGAGAGGAGTTTCCATCTATTAGAGCTAGGAACTCCAAAATTCAAATGCTTCAGGTACGTCCTACAAAGCCTTGAACATTTGTCATTATGGGCTTGATTTAAGTTTCAGTTGCTCTGAGATTTAATCATATGCTCCAAAATAAGGGTCCCACCAAGAGCAGGACCCGGGACAGTCTTTGTGTCACCCTGGCAATGACATGGGACATGAGAGAGCCAAAGAGCTCATGTGTAATGTCTTACAGTGACAGCTCTAACTGAACAAAATGGGAGGAAAGCGAGCCTTTACTTTCTCCAAGACCTTGAAGAAGGACCCCCTGGGATTAGACAAACTAAAGACTGGCTTGAAGCCTGCAGCTGAAAGATATTACCAAATGCTTCCTGGGAAAGCCCTCCCCCTATTCTGAGGAGGTTTGGGTCACACTGGCAGCTCTCATGTTACTACTGGCTCTGCGCTCAGAATTCGCTCCTGGCAGTCACGTGGGGGGGTGCCGAGAATTGAACCGGTGTCCGTGCAGGGTTGGCCGCGTGCAAGGCAAACACCCTACCACTGTGCTATTGCTCTGTCCTCCATTTTATTTATTTTTTCGAGGGGTCACACCCTGCGGCGCTCAAGGGTTTGCTCCTGGCTCTGCACTCAGAAATCGCTCCTGGCAGGCTCAGGGGACCATAAGGAATGCTGGCAATTGAACCCAGGTCCGTCGTGGGTCGATGAGTGCAAGGCAAACACCCTATCGCTATGCTATATTTCCAGCCGCCCTCCCCCCTTTTAATCTAATACAGGCTAAAAGTTCTTACTGTGCCCATGCAAAATAACAGTACTTTTACCATTTTGCTATAAGCTCTGTTCTGGGTATATTGTATCTGCTCACCCATGCTTCTGGCATCGCTGTTACTACTCATTTTGGATCCTACTTCTTCTTTTTTTTTTTTTTTGGCACACTCGGTGGCTCTTAGGGGTTACTCCTGGCTCTGAGCTCAGAAATCGCTATTGGCAGGCTCAGGGGAACATATGGGATGCCAGGATTCGAACCACCTTCCATCCTGGATGGGCTGTGTGCAAGGCAAATGATCTACTGCTGTGCTATCTCTCTGGCCCAGTTTCCATTTCATTTGAGAAAGGAGTGCGTCTATGGAGCTGGCCTGGTTAGAACATGAGGGCATGGTTATGGCTGCCAGGCTTCCCAGAAGAACTCACTCATCAAATTCCCACACTCACTCCTCAAATTCCCACACTCACTCCTCAAATTCCTGGTGATATCAGCCCCAAAAACATGTTCTTGGGGTCAAAGAGATAGCACAGTGGTAGTGCATCTGCCTTGCAAGTGGCCGACCCAGGACCAATGGTGGTTCGAATCCTGGCATCCCATGTGGTCCTCTGAGCCGGCCAGGAGCGATTTATGAGCAGAGAACCAGGAGTAACCTCTGAGAGCCTCCGGGTGTGAACAAAAAACCAAAAAGCAAACAAACAAACACATAAAACCAAAACAAAAGACACACAAAAAACCAATCCATGTTCCTGCACAAAAACACAATACAAAAATGCCTTCTAGGGGCCGCGATAGCACAGCGGTAGGGCGCTTTCCTTGCATGCAGCCCATCCAGGATGGATGGTGGTTTGAATCTTGGCATCCCATATGGTCCCCTGTTCCTGCTAGGAGTAATCCCTGAGCGCCACTGGGTATGACTCAAAAAACAAGCAAAACGAACAAACAAACAAACAAAAAAACAAAGTAAAACAAAACCTTTGTGCACTCATATTCATTGTAGTGCTATTTACTATAGCCAGAATCTGGAAACAACCCAGATGCCCGACAACAGATAAGTGGCTATAGATGCTGTGGTATATGTACACAACGGAATACTATGCAGCCATCAGGAAAAATGAACTCATGAAATTTTCCTATACATGGATGGACATGAAAAATATTATGCTGAGTGAAATAAGACAGGGGGAGAGATAGACACAGAATAATCTCACTCATCTATGGGATTTAAGAAAAAAAGACATTATAATACTACCCAGAGACAATAGAGATGAGGGCTAGAAGGACCTGCCCATGGTATGAGGCTTACCACAAAGAGTGGTGAGTTCAGTTAGAGAAATTACTACATTGACAACTATTATGACAATGGGTAGTGAGAGAAATAGAATGCTTGGCTCAAATATAAGTAGAGCATGGGGAGGAGGGAGTTGGGGGTCATTGGTGGTGGTTATGTTGCACTGGTGAAAGGGAAGTGTTCTTTTTTATAATTGAAACCCAACTACAAACATGTTTGTAATCATGGTGCTTAAATAAAGAGATTATTTTTAAAAAGTTGTCTAAGAGGGGAAGAGAGAGATAGTATAGTGGGCAGTGTACTTGCCTTGCATAAGGCTGATTTAAATTTAAATCCGAACGAGGTGTGGTCCCCCTCTCCCAAGAGAGGTCCAAATGCCACAAACCTGATCCACACAATTGAGTTAGTGGGGGAGGGATGGAAAGGGAGGAGCTTTGGTATCTTGGAGGATAGAGGTGGGTACACTGATGGGTGTGGTATTAGAATAATGTGCATGGGAAACTAGAAACATTATCAACAGTGTTGTAAACCAAAGGGTCTCAATCAATTCTGGTCATTTTTTTCTCTCTTTTTTTTTTAAATTTTTTTAATTTTTTTTTTTTTTTGGTTTTTGGGCCACACCCAGCAGTGCTCAGGGGTTACTCCTGGCTGTCTGCTCAGAAATAGCTCCTGGCAGGCACGGGGGACCATATGGGACACCGGGATTCGAACCAACCACCTTTGGTCCTGGATTGGCTGCTTGCAAGGCAAACGCCGCTGTGCTATCTCTCCGGGCCCAATTTTTTTTAATTTTTAACTACAAGAACAAAGATGCAAAGAAAGAGCACAAGGTAAAGTTACAGTGGAAGGACAATCACCCATAAGATAATTCTCAGAAGTCCCCTTGCTGATATCATAACTTTGAACTTTTCAGCCAAAGAACATTAAGATAAATAAAACAGAATCCATGTACAATTACTATGTCCCTCAAGTCCCCAGATTGTAACACATTATAATATTTCTTAACAGCACACAAGGCAATTTAAAGCCATAAAACTTAGGTAACTCCTTAAACATTAGAGGCATAGTATTTTTTACATTTCCATGTACATGCATATTAGCTTAAGTTAACCTCAAATTTTAAGTGGGTGCGTTTTAAGGATTAGAGTCAAAGGAGCACAGTAAAAACGGTGTTAGAGTGGCAACTGTTGTTTGCATAGGCCCACCAAAATATGAGGGACATGGAAAGAAATAACCTTGGCCGAAATACAAAGAGACCCTACCCCTGAAGTTTCCTGGCATAAGACCAACTCTAGGCTCCGGGCAAGTTAGATCGTCCAATCCAAGACATTGTCCATAGTGCCAACACACTTTTCACAATCTCGTTGTTGGTATCATGTTTCTGTATTAAATATCATGGAATCTGCATATCCTACATTGAAGTCAGGATGTGGAGCGTCCTCTCGTTTCACTTCACCATTAAAGGTCAATGCAGAGAGTCCAGTCCTGTAAGCAGGTTGTTAAGTCTTCTCAGTGTTAAGGGAAGTCTCTTTTGAGCAGGGCGATGTCTGAGCAGTGGTAGGGTCTTCTGTGGTAGAGGATTGCTTCCAGGTGATGTTATAGACAAACCTGGATGTTTCGTGGATGGCTTCCCTGGTTCAGGGGTAAATGGAAAATGCCCTTTCTTCTGAGGCCTGTGCCAGGTCATTATGTCAATGTTCAGGGTGTAAGGTCCCTTTGCACTACAAGATTTGTGTATTCCAATCTCTATTAGATAGGATCTTATTTGTATGTATAGTAATTTCCAATTTTAATGTGCCTATGCAAAAAAGGAGCAATGCCACGTTTCATTATTGGTGCATATGGGGGCCATAAGAACAAGTCCAACAATCTCCATAATATGGTTCAATCATAAGCATTAAACTGGGGGACTCTCACCAAAATTCCTTGTTGAACAGCTCATAAAGAGAAGATAAAAAGTGGTTAGAATCGTCATTGTATGAGAGAATATTTAGTAAGACTTATAGTTGTCAGAGAAAAAACAAAATATTCTAAAGAAATACGTGTCCATTTTATTTTATTTTATTTATTTATTTTTTTTTGGTTTTTTGGGCCACACCCGTTTGACGCTCAGGGGTTACTCCTGGCTATGTGCTCAGAAATCGCCCCTGGCTTGGGGGGACCATATGGGACGCCGGGGAACGTGTCCATTTTATGTCTTTTGAAACGGTTTAAGGTTGTTACACACAATACAAGGCTTTGGTCTGGGATTAGGATTGTGCAATACTGAAATTAAAAAGAGTAGTGATGTTTGAGGGTTGAGAGAGTTAAGGAGTAAAAGTGAACTTTGTAGGGGTGTGGGAAAGGGCAGAATACAAAATGGATATTCTGGATACGCAAAACATAACATAAAGATAAGGAATACTCTTAATACATAAAGTGCGGTTTTCCATATGCAGAGTGGTCAGAAATTGCCAGTGACAAACTTAGCGGAACCGAGCAAATCTCAGCACACCCGAGGTAGGACCAACCATTTCTGGCCAGCTGGGCTGTCACCCCAGAAGGCCTGGAAGCTGGGGGCAGAAGAGGGGAAGGCTGGGGGCCTATCAAGGGTCTCCCCCAACCCCATGCCGGCTAGAGCTAGCCTCCAGCTCAAGAGAGGATCAAGAGAGAGCCGGAAGCCAGATTCTGCCAGCCCTACACCCTGTGCCCTTCCCATCCTAGAGTGAGAGAAGGGCGGGGAAAGCTTGGGACCCCATCCAGGAGGGAACCCCCGACACCCACCTTGTCTGGACGGCTGGGCTGCCACCCCAGAAGGCCTGGAGGCTGGGGGCAGAAGAGGGGAAGGCTGGGGGCCTATCAAGGCTCCCAGCGCACCCAAGTTAGGGAGAAGGCCTTGCACATGGGGTCTTCCCCAACCCCATGCCGGCTAGAGCTAGCCTCCAGCTCAAGAGACCAATTCTGGTCATTTTTTAGGCCACTCCTGGCAATGTTCAGGAGTTACTAATGGAGTGCTCAGGGGACAATGTGGGATGCCAGTGTTGAAACCCAGGCTGTCCACCACGTGCAAGTAATGTGTCCTACTTTCTCCTACCATCTCTCTAGTATCTCAATTAAAAACTTAAAAAAAAAAGTTTTCTGGGCCCGGAGAGATAGCACAGTGGCGTTTGCCTTGCAAGCAGCCAATCCAGGATCAAAGGTGGTTGGTTCGAATCCCAGTGTCCCATATTGTCCCCCGTGCCTGCCAGGAGCTATTTCTGAGCAGACAGCCAGGAGTAACCCCTGAGCACCGCTGGGTGTAGCCCAAAAAAACAAAAAAACGTTTTCCGGGTTCAGAGTGATAGCATAGCGGGTAATGTTTTTGCTTTGCACATGCCCAATCCAGGTTTGATCTGACATCTCAATGGTCCCCTCAAGTCTGCCAGGAGAAATTTCTGAGTGTAGAGTAAGCACTTGCCCCTGAGTGCCACCAGGTGTGGCCTGGAGTGATACAGCAAGTAGGGTATTTGCCTTGCACAAGTGGACATAGACTCAAGCCCTAGCTTCCCATATGATACCTGAAAAACTGCTAGGAGTATTTTGTTATTTTTTTTGGTTTTTGGGCCACACCCAGCGGTGCTCAGGGGTTACTCCTGGCTGTCTGCTCAGAAATAGCTCCTGGCAGGCATGGGGGACCATACGGGACACCGGGATTCGAATCACCTTTGGTCCTGGATCGGCTGCTTGCAAGGCAAACGCCGCTGTGCTATCTCTCCGGGCCCAGGAGTATTTTCTGAGCACAGATTCAGGGGTAACCTCTGAGAATCTCCACGTGTGGCCAGAAAGAAAAAAATGTTGTCCATCTGGAACCAACAAGGTAGTTTAATCAGCTGAGTTCATACTTTGAGTGTGGTGGCCTCACTTTTGATTCCTGAGACTCCTGAACATGGAAGGGAGTAATCTCTGAGCGCAGAGCTGGAACCACCCCCTCAGCACCTCGGATGTAACTCCAAAAGAAAAAAAGAAAGATTTCCAGTGATTCAGAAATGTAGTTCAATGATAAGTTATACTTGCATAAATGAAAACTTTGTTTGATCCCTGGCACTGCAAAAGTTGGAGAGATAGCATGGAGGTAAGGCATTTGCCTTTCATGCAGGAGGTCATCGGTTCGAATCCCGGCGTCCCATATGGTCCCCCAAGCCTGCCAGGAGCAACTTCTGAGCGTGGAGCCAGGAATAACCCCTGAGCACTGCCGGGTGTGACCCAAAAAAAAATGAAGCCCAAGTTTTCTGCTATGGAATAGTTCAAGTGGTGGAGTACATATGGGCACATGCAAATCTCCCCGTACAATTCCAAGCACACAATGCAGCTGGGTGTGGGTTTTATTTTAAACAACAACGAAACAAAAGCAACAAAAAATGGAGATAGTATAGGGGTTATGGCTTGCATCTGGCAAAAATAGTGCCACATAAGAAAGGTACCACAGAAAACAGGTTCCCCAAGCACCACCAGAAGCAATTCCTGAGCACAGAGCCAGGAAAAGCCTCAGCAGGGTGTCTGCTAATTCCCCAATATCTTTCTTAACTTTAAAACATCCTTATAGGGCCCGGAGAGATAGCACAGAGGCGTTTGCTTTGTAAGCAGCCGATCCAGGACCTAAGGTGGTTGGTTCGAATCCCGGTGTCCCATATGGTCCCCCGTGCCTGCCAGGAGCTATTTCTGAGCAGACAGCCAGGAGTAACCCATGAGCAACGCTGGGTGTGGTTCAAAACCTCCCCAACAAAACAAAACAAAACAAAACAAAACAAAAACATCCTTATAAAAATTTTTTTCGGCGACACCCGTTTGATGCTCAGCGGTTACTCTTGGTTAAGTGCTCAGAAATTGCCCCTGGGACGCGGGGGGATCGAACCGTGGTCCTTCCTTGGCTAGCGCTTGCAAGGCAGACATCTTACCTATAGAGCCACCTCACTGGCCCCTTATGAAATTTTTTTTAAAGACTTAACACTTTCTATTCCAGTTAAAAAATAGCAACCCGGGCCCGGAAAGATAGCACAGCGGCGTTTGCCTTGCAAGCAGCCGATCCAGGACCAAAGGTGGTTGGTTCAAATCCTGTTGTCCCATATGCTCCCCCGTGCCTGCCAGGAGCTATTTCTGAGCAGACAGCCAGGAGTAACCCCTGAGCACCGCCGGGTGTGGCCCAAAAACCAAAAAAAAAAAAAAAAACCAAAACAGTAGCAACACAAGTGACTTAAATTCAACAAATTTCCAAACTTCAAGTTAAAGTTTGCAAGTATTTGCAAATAAAATATCCTTGCAGGAGTCCTCAAACTTTTTAAACAGGGGGCCAGTTCACTGTGCTTCAGACTGTTGGAGGGCCGGATTATAGTAAAAACAAAAATTATGAACAGATTTCTTTTTTTTTTTTTTTTGTGGTTTTTGGGTCACACCCGGCAGTGCTCAGGGGTTATTTCTGGCTCCACGCTCAGAAATTGCTCCTGGCAGGCACAGAGGACCATATGGGGCGCCGGGATTCGAACTGATGACCTCCTGCATGAAAGGCAAACGCCTTACCTCCATGCTATCTCTCCGGCCCCTATGAACAGATTTCTATGCACAGTGCATATATCTTATTTAGAAGTGAAGAAACAAAATGGGAATAAATACAATATGTGGCCCGCGGGCCGTAGTTTGAGGACCATTGCGTGACTTTCAGAGAAAAACTTTTAGAGATCATCCTTTCCAAACTTCCTGTTATGAGTGCAAAATAGATCCAGATCTCTGTTGGTCTGAGAATTAAAGGTCACCTCAGACAGGGAAGTGTGCTCCCAAAGGATAGTTTGAAGCTACTTCAGTATTGCAACATTGTATATAGATCTTGTTTATTGCAGAGACATATACTATGTATGTAAGCATGCTGCAATTTTTTTTTGTGGTCACACCCGGCAGCACTCAGGGGTTTCTCCTGGCTCTACGCTCAGAATTCGCTCCTGGCAGACTCAGGGGGCCCATATGGGACGCCGGGATTCGAACCACCATCCTTCTGCAGGTAAGCCAAACGCCTTGTCTCCATGCTATCTCTCAGGCCCCCCAAGGTGGAATTCTTGCTATTACATGGACAACACAGTGGAAAAACAACAAACCTGAAATCGGGGCATTTGGAAAGTAGGAAAGAAAACAGAGAGGAGAGCGATCCAGAATCGTGGTGAAATGTACCACGTGTGGTGTGAATTTCGGTTCCCAGTCCTGTGGGATCTTGTATTTTGGTTTCCTCATCTGGAAAACAGATGACGGCAAGGCTGGCCCAAAGGATGCAA
This sequence comes from Suncus etruscus, assembly GCF_024139225.1. Taxonomy (NCBI): domain Eukaryota; kingdom Metazoa; phylum Chordata; class Mammalia; order Eulipotyphla; family Soricidae; genus Suncus; species Suncus etruscus. The sequence continues at coordinate 65,819,018 of NC_064868.1, read as the reverse complement.
GAATCGCAGGAGCTATCTGTGATCCAGGAACATTCTAGTGCTGGGTTCAGAGTCAACTCTGGGTAATGTGTCCCTGTCGGGCTTGCTAAAGACCTGAAAGAGGAGGGATCCAAAGGATCTTGGAGAATCAAGTCCAATTACATCACTGGCACTTCTGGGTCAACGTGATGGAATTAGAGCCCAGGAAAAGGTGGAGGGGATCGGATGACGTCGATCGCCTTAGCAACAGGCCCCCCCCGAAAGGTGAAGCCTCAGAGCCAATGGGAGTGTGCGAGTGCGACGAGCCGGCCAATGAGTGCTGGCAGCAGGCAGGGGGAGGCCGCGCCAATTCTCCTGCCTGAGCCTGGCCCAACAAAATGGCGGCGTTGTCGTCGTCGCTTTGTTTCCCCGGCTCCACGGGCCGCAGCCTTTGAGTGGTGGGGAGCGCTGGACACGGCTCTCGCGGCGGCTAAGAGCTCGGTGAGTCGCTCGGGTCGGCGAACGTCGGGGGCCCCGCGGCGCGACGCCCGGCGGCTGGTGAAGCGCGAGCAGGCATTGAAGCGAAAACATGACCGCTGAGCCCATGAGGTAAACCCCGAGCCCCGCGTCCGGGCCTGCGCCTGCGGGCCCGGCGCCGGGGGAAGGCAGGCAGGCAGGCAGGCAGGCAGGCTCTTCCTGGGTGGGGCCGGGCCTGTCGGGCCTGGCCGGGAGGCATCCTTTTCTCTCCGGCTGCAAAGCGCCCCCGGGGTGGCTCCCGCGGGTGGGGGTGGGGTGCGCGTGGGGGTGGGGCGCGGCCTGGCGCGGGGGGGCCTCTCTGCTAACCTCCCCCCTCATCTGTGAAGCTGGCCTGGTGTCTTCGCTCTAGACTGCGGTGCCTGTGTTTGAGACGCCGACGTTGGAGGCCGGGTTTGGTATCACGATCATTCTTTGTAATCTTTGGGCTCGGGGGGAGGGGGACCGGGGTAGCGGGGGCCTGGGGGGGGGCTGGAGGATGTGAGAACTTGGGACGACTCGGTGGCTTTTAGGCCCCTGGAGAGGGGAAGTAGTACCCCGGCCTTGCGGAATTTTTCCTTTCTGGAAGCCCGGGGGACAGGCTTTTTTTTTTTTTAAAGGGGGGGAGGAAGAGGATGGATCTGACCAGATCTTCAAAAAAAACAATAGTTTTTGAAGGCTATCTTTGGATTTATCTCTGGCCAGGGGCTTTCCTTCCGCAGAATCCCCACCTACTATTTTTTTTTTTTTTTGGGTAAAGCTAACTTGAATGGGTGATCGGACAATTCAGATGTTTTATTTTCTGGCAGAAATTCGAGCGAAAATAAGCAGACTTGATTCTGTTCATTATTTCAGGAACGGGATGGGAGAACAGGTTAGTATGGATTGATAGGAAGTGAGATTATTGCCGGGGGAACCGCGCCTAGCTGGTCACACTTCTCAAGCACCAGTCAAACACGTTTCGATTCAGGCTGGTTTTTGTGCTTTCGATTTCCCTCGATTGTGCTGTCTTGAAAAGATGAGTGGTGTATCGTGCTACCTCGATAGTGTAGCACCTTTCAGGCTTGGGTTTTGAAAGATACCTTCTTTCCAGCACTGAACTTTTTGACTTTTTGTTTGTTTCTTTTGGAGTCACACTCCTGGCTCTGCTCAGAAATGGCTTCTGGCAGGCTCAAGGGACCATATGGGACGCTGGAATTCGAGCCACTGTCCTTCTGCATGCGAGGCAAATGCCTTACCTACATGGTATCTCTCCGGCCCCTGAACTTTTGACTTTTAAGTCCCTTGTGAATTGTGTATTTTTTCTACTTTGAAGAGCATTCTTGGTGCCTATTCACAACATAAGGGGAATTAGAGGGTGCATGGATCACAGCATTTCATTTACAGTTCGTAAAAAGCTTTTGAATAACTGGTAGATGATAATACATTTTAGTGCACTTCAAGCTAGCATGTGAAATATGCGAAAGAGCCTTTAATATATTACTATAATATATAGTATTATATACTAGTTATATATATATACAACTTCTTAGCACTTTTTTCTTATACTCTAAGGGTGTACTTTTTGGTTAAATATGACTCGATTCTTTTTTTTTTTTTTTGGTTTTTGGTTTTTGGGTCACACCGGGCGGCATTCAGGGGTTACTTCTGGCTCTATGCTCAGAAATCGCTCCTGGCAGGCTCAGGGGACCATATCGGATGCTGGGATTCGAACCAATGACCTTCTGCATGAAAGGCAAATGCCTTACCTCCATGCTATCTCTCTGGCCCCTCAATTCCTTATTTTATGAAGTGTGCATTGAAAGTTACCAATTGAACTTGAATGTTCTCCCTTTTGTTAGGGTGAACAAAGTTTGAATATGTAGAATTCCTGAATAAAGTTAATTACTTTCATGATAGATCCAGTGTTATGGGTCATATCTAGCAGTGCTCTGAGATTATCCTGGCTCTGCATTCAGGAATTATGTCTAGCAGTAAGGGGGATCATAATGGATGCTGGGGATTGAACCCAGGTGGGTGTGTGCAAGGTAAGTGCCCTATTATTTTAGAATGGCTCTAATCGCCTAAGTTTAGTCTTGACTCTAGAGCAGGGGTCTCAAACTCGTGGCCCGCAGGCCGTTTTCGGCCCTCCATACAACATTTTGTGGCCCGCGGCCGGCCTTCAAATATCGCAGTATTTGCGATTATTTCATCGCAATAAAAATCGCATTAGTAAGAAAAAAAATCGCATTAAACATTCGCATACCCCGAGCAGTTCGGTTTGGGGTAAGGGGTATGCAGATGTTTAATGAGATTTTTTTTGTGGTTTTTGGGTCACACCCGGCTGTGCTCGGGATACTCCTGGCTCCAAGCTCAGAAATTGCTCATGGCAGGCACGGGGGGGAGGGGTGGTGGTGGTGGGGATGCCGGAATTCGAACTGATGACCTTCTGCATGAAAGGTAAAATGCCTTACCTCCATGCTGTCTCTCCGGCCCCACTAATGCGATTTTTTATTGCGAATATTCAGTAAGCGAAATCCCTTATGCAGCCCTGCCTCACCCTGACTTTGCCTCCTGTGGCCCCCAGGTAAATTGAGTTTGAGACCCCTGCTCAAGAGATTGGTTCTCTTGTTACTGTTTTGGGTCCATACCCTGTGGTAGAACCCCTATGCATGCAGTGTCAGGTATCAAACAAATCTCTGCCTCCACAAGCAAAGCATGAGTTCAGTCTGTTGAGTTATCTCTCTGGCCTCAGGAATTTATGTTATTAAAAATTAAATTAGAGGCTAGAGTTATAGAACAGTGGGTAGGGTATTTGCCTTGTAGGTGGCTGATCCCGGTTTGATCCCAGCATCCCATATGGTCTCCCAAGCCTGCTAGGAGTAATTTCTGTGTTCAGAACCAGGAGTAACCTTGAGCCACCACTGGGTGTGAGCACTCCCCTTAATTAAATTAATTGTTGTTTGGTTTTGAGGTTAAAACTTTTCTCCTTTTTGGTTGTGCTGGGGATCAAACTCAGGGCCTTATACATACAAGGCAAATTATTGTTGAACTACATAACAGGTCCCAAATATTTTTCTTTCAAAAATTTTTATAAACCATATTTACATGGGAAGCACTGGGAAAACACCTACCTAGTGTGTTCCCCATGCTGGGGAACTGTGAAATGCTAGGGATCAAACTCAGAGCCTTGAAAAACTAGACCTGAGCACAACCACTTGAATTACTATTTATTTATTTATTTATTTATTTATTCATTTATTTTTGGTCTTTGGACCACACCTGGCAGTGCTCAGGGGTTACTCCTAACTCTGTGCTCGGAAATCGCTCCTGACAGGGGGACCATATGGGATGCCCTGAATTGAACCCAGGTCAGTCTTGCGTCTGCTGCGTGCAAGGCAAACACCCTACCGCTGTGCTCTCTCTCAGGCCCCAACCACTTGAATTATTACTTGGATCCCCGAGTTTATATTTCTTATTTGGTTCTTTTTGGGCCACACCCAGAAGTGCTCAGAACTAACTCGTGGCTCTACACTCAGAGGTCACTACCATGGGACTAGTGGACCATTAATTGGCAAGTACCTTAGCCACTGTTCTATTCCTCTGGCCCCAGGAGATTGTGTTCTTAATTATAAGACATTATTATCTCCTTGATCTACCAGGTTGAATGTGATTATGACCATTAAATTTGGCCTAAGTATCATGGTTGAAGAAGTTAGCTGCCCCCGCAGGGAATCATTTGGCTTGGTGGGAGAGTTTCATGCCAGCTTCTTTTTGTTTTTGAGAGGTGCCCACATCTAGCAATGTTCTAATGCTTAGGGGTTATTTCTACATTCAGGAATCACTCCTAGTGGGCTCAGGGGGACCATATGGGATGCTGGGGATCAAACCTAGGTCTGTGCTCCCATTGGCTCTTCTAATTCTCTTCTAAAGTGATTCATCTTTTTCTCACATCATATATTTTTTTGGATTTTCTTTTCTTTTCTTTTTTTTTGGTTTTTGGGCCACACCCGGCAGTGCTCAGGGGTCACTCCTGTCTGTCTGCGCAGAAATAGCTCCTGGCAGGTACGGGGGACCATATGGGACACCGGGATTCGAACCAACCACCTTAGGTCCTGGATCGGCTGCTTGCAAGGCAAACGCCGCTGTGCTATCTCTCCAGGCCCGGATTTTATTTTCTATGCCATTACCCCCTAAAAGTGCTTAGGACTTACTCCTGGCTCTGTGCTGAAGAGTTAATCCTGGTAGGGTTTTTATATGCTATCAGGGAATCAACCTGTGTCAGCTGCATGCAAAACAAGTGTCCTGTCCATTGTATTATTTTACCACCCCTATATCAGATGTTCTTTAAAAAAGAGAAATATTCTGTTTTTTACTTGCGTTAATATGAAAAAATGCTGGACCTATAATGATATTATAGTGGTATTAATATAATATGTAATGATACAATAATAATGATATTATAGTGATATATATATATATATATATATATATATATATATATATATATATATATATATAGCCTTGCATGTAGATTGACCCCAGTTTGATCCCTGCCTGTCACCCCATATGGTCTCCATTGTCCCACAAGGAGTGATCCTTGAGCAGACCCAGGCAGGAGTCAGTCCTGAGCACTACTAGGTGTGGATCCAAAACCAAACAAAATGAAATAAAAGATATTTCCTATAATTCTGTGTTTTTTTTAAAGCTAAAGGCAATAGGAATAAAATAAACCATTTGCTTGGATAAATCATACACTGAAAATGCAGCAGCTCTGCTCTTGTAAGTTTTGTTACTCTTTTTAAAAATTTTTTGAGCTACATGCAGGGGTGCTCACGGTTACACTTGGCTCTGAACTCAAATCGTTCCTGAAAGGCTCAGGGTACCATATGGGATGTTGGGTATCTAACACAGGTAGGCCACGTGCAAGACAAACCAATTGTGCTATTGCTCTGACCCCTTGTACTCTCTTTTTGAGGGGTATTTGATTTGCGTTACATTTGTGTTTGCTCAGGGGCTACTCCTCATTCTGTGTTCAGGATCATTCCTATTGGCGCTCAAGGGACCATATATTGTGCCAGGGTTGGACTGAGGTTAGACTCTTCAGTCTGATGCCTTAAAACTTTATTTTCTTTTTGACATGCTTATTTTTATTTATTTATTTTTAGTTTTTGGATCACATCTGGAAGTTCTCAGGGCTTACTCCTAGCTCTGCTTTCAGGGATCACCCCTGGCAAGACTTGGGAGACCATATGGGGTATTAGGAATCTAACTTGGGTTGGGTACATGCTGCAGGTCAAGCACTCTGTTTATAGTACTGTCTCTCTGGCTGCCTTCCTAATTTTTAGGAAGGGGGGAGGGGGACACTTGGTATTACTCAGGACTTACTCCTGGCTCTGCACTCTATAATAATTCTTGACTAACTTGAGGAACCTTCTGGGATATGAGGACTGAACCTTACATCGTTGGCTGTGTACAAGCAAAAACTACTCATTGCTCCATGATCTCCTTACTACTATTTTTTTTCCTTACTACTATTTTAAAGGATTATTTATTTTAAAGAAGATTGACTTGTTTTCTCTAATTTTTGATATTATGGAAGATTAACCTCTCTGATAAATTTAACTTTACATTTGACCCTTGAAATACACTAATTATTTTCATCTGTCCTCTCATTCCACATTCATAAATTCAACCATCTGTAGATGTGGAACCTGAGAATGCAAAGGTTGACTGTGGTCTATTTTCAGATTTTTTTTTATTGCAGCACCTTGCATTAGTCAGGGCTTACTCTTGAGTCAGCACTCAGGGATGGAACCTGGGTTGGCGGTCCACCCTAGGTTAGCATGTGCAAGGCAAGTGCCCTCGTACCACTTCAGCCCTAGCTATACAATGTTTTGAAAACATTTTATTTATTTATTTATTAAGGTTTTTGGGCCATATCCACCGGCGCTCAGGGGTTACTCATGACTCTCCGCTCAGAAATCACTCCTAGCAGGCTCGGGACCATATGTGATGCCAGGAATCGAACCCAGGTCTATCACAGGTCATCTGCATGCAAGGCAAATGCCCTACTGCTGTGCTATTGCTCTGACCTCCCCAATATTTTAAATCACTGGAATATCTTGACTACTTTGATTGACAATGTTTTTATAATCTCAAATTCCCTGAAAAATTGTATAAAAATTAATCATGTCTTCACTTAAAAATTGGATACTAGACAAATTCGTTTGGATGGGTCGCACCTAAGACTGCTTTGTGCTTACTCTCCTGGGTCTGTGCTGTGGGATCATTCTTGGAAGCCTCGGGACAATCTGAAATGCTGGGGATCCAACCTGGGTCTGCTACATGCAAGGAAAGCACCCTAACTACTATATTATCATTCTAGACCCCCTTTCATATTTTTAAATAAATCAGTTTTGTTGATGAAGAAACTGGTTATATTTTGTTTTGGGTCAATATGGAAGTTTCTTTAGTGTATGCATGTTTTTTGTCTTAAAACTTACGGAGTTTGGGGATTGTAATGATGGTACTGTTTGAGTGCATAGGATGTATGCCTCGCATGTGGCTGACTTGAGGTTTGGTCCCTGATAGTTCCCTAAGCTCCAACAGTAGTAATCCCTGAGTGCAGAACCAAAAGTACATTGTATCCGAAAAAGCCAAAACAATAAAAAAGCCAAAAGGCAGTGAAACAAAATGGTTTTGATACTAATACTTGGTTGCTAACTTGTGCTAACACTAGAAAAATGCTAGGATGTTTATAAGTGTCACCCATCCCCCATTTTCCTGTGTAACCTTACCTAATGGTCAGACCAGCCCATTTCTGGGAGGAGTCTTTGGAAGGTAACAAAAGAGTTGCCAGCAGGGGTATAAGGGAAGATTTAGTGAGAAGTAGGAGAGGTTGGCTGGACGGAGGATTAGGAAACAGGCTGAGATGTTAGGCGGCCGAAGTAGCTTGCTTAAAAGATTTAAGCCTGACTGGTGAGATAGCATGGAGGTAAGGCGTTTGATGGGGCTGGGAGGGTGGCGCTATCCACGGTTAGATCCCCTGGTGTCCCATATGGTCCCCCCAAGCCAGGGGTGATTTCTTTTTTTTTTTGTTTGTTTTTTGGGCCACACCTGGCATTGCTCAGGGGTTACTCCTGGCTATCTGCTCAGAAATAGCTCCTGGCAGGCACAGGGGGACCATATGGGACACCGGGATTCGAACCAACCACCTTTGGTCCTGGATCGGCTGCTTGCAAGGCAAACACCGCTGTGCTATCTCTCCGGGCCCCCCGCTAGGGGTGATTTCTGAGCGCATAGCCAGGAGTAACCCCTGAGCGTCAAACGGGTGTGCCCCCCCCCAAAAAAAAAGGCGTTTGCCTTCCATGCAGAAGGACGGTGGTTTGAATCCCGGCATCCCATATGGTCCCCCGAGCCTGCCAGATCTAGTAGAGCCAGGAGTAATCCCTGAGCGTTGCCGGGTGTGACCCAAAAACAAACAAACAAACAAAAAAAAACCAAAATAAAAAAGATTTAAGCCTTGGAGCCACTCATGGTGGCCAGAGCCTAAATAAAGCTAGTATCTCCTGAAACTTCTTGACTGCTGTGGGTCATTCCTTTTGTTTTACTAATCACCGAAGGGAGAGATGTTATCCCATCCCCCATTTTCCTGTGTAACCTGATCTGATGGAAAGACCAGCCCATTCCTGGGTGGGGTCTTTGGAAGGTAACAAAAGAGTTGCCGCAGGTTGGATATATAGGTGTTTGGTTGTTAGCTAGGTCTCCAGAAGTAGTTGTAAGGTGTAGTGGGGTTCTGAGTAGTTTTCCTATTCTGAACTTCTTTGTATTGTATTGTTTTCTGTGCTGTGGTGCAGCTCTTCGACTGGAAGAAATAAGCAACCACAGAGTAAAGTGGATTGGCTGTGTTCTTGCTTGTCTCACACACACTTCAGCTGGATTCAAACTGGGGCTATTCACCCCAAACTGCCTACAACTGAAAGGCAGCTGTATCTGGTTTCTTGTATGAGTGTTTAGATTCCAACTTGTGCTTATTTTATTTTATTTTTGCTTTTTGGTCCACAACTAGTTACGCCCAGTGGTTACTCCTGGCTATGCGCTCAGAAATCGCTCCTGGCCTGGGGGGACCATAATGGGGAACCAAGGTCCGTCCTGGATCGGCCGCTTTCAAGGCAAATGCCCTATTGCTGTGCTATCACTCTGGGCCTAGTGCCTATTTTAAATCAATTATCTGGCCTCTAAGTTTACGGCTGCTTCTGCTGGTCTAACACACTTGAGCTGGGATCATACTGGGACCTTTTCCCCCCCAAACTCTGCTTACAACCAACAGGCAGCTGCATCTGGGTTCACATACTGGAGGGTCCAAAGTAGCTCTTTTCAATATGTAGTCCAATATTTTTTTTTCTTTTTGGTTTTTGGGCCACACCTGGCGGTGCTCAGGGGTTACTCCTGGCTGTCTGCTCAGAAATAGCTCCTGGCAGGCACGGGGGACCATATGGGTCACCGGGATTCGAACCAACCACCTTAGGTCCTAGATCGACTGCTTGCAAGGGAAACACCACTGTGCTATCTCTCCGGGCCCCAATATTTTTCTTTTTAACTGTTCCATATATAATATTTCTTTTAAGAAATAATACATATTGGTTGGAGAGATGATGTAGGAGAAAAGGTACTTGCCTTGCATGTGTCTTGACTCTTCTTTGATCCCTGGTATCACATATGGTTCCCTAAGCATTGCCAGGTCTCAGATTTGATTACAGAACAAGGAATAGCTCATGAGTACCACCAGGTGTGACCCACCTTCCCAATATTGACATGTCATTTACATTTCTGTATGCATAGTATATATTCCATACTTTGGAGGATTTTTGTTTTGGTTTTTTGACTGTCAGTGCTCAGGGCTACTCTGCACTTGGGAGTTACTCCTGGTGAGTTTGAGGGATCGTATAGGTTTCTGGGAATCAACCCAGGTTGACTGTGCAAGGCAAATGCCCTACCTGTTGCACTATTTCTCTGGCCCAATTTTGAGGAATTCTTGATAGATTGAATACCTGAGTATCAGCTATGTGCTGTTGTGTTTCAGGTGTAGGACACATGCATCTTGCATATGTGAGTCCCTGGGCTTGAACCTGGGCTTGAGCACCAACACCACATGTCTCCCAAGTACCACTGAGTGTTGTGCTGGTGGCTTCCTAATAGAAACCATAATAGGTGAAGGGTCATAACAATTCCTGCCTCCTTAATTTTAGTTTAGTGAGGATGGAAGTTAATAAGCAGTTTACAAAACGTTGCTAATGTGTAGGCGTAATGCTTATTTATGTTAGGGATTAAAAATGTAGGAAATTCTAATGTGGGCAAATGTCTAGGAACTTTTGCAGAAGAGATGGGATCTGTATGATCTGTATTGAGTCTTTTGAGGGGGCACACAAAAAGTGGTGCTCAGGGGTTACTCCTGTCTCTGTATTCAGGAATTATTCCTGTTAGTGCTTGGGAGACAATATGGGATGCTAGGTATCATTCAGGTTAGCTGTGGACAAGGCAAGCACTTCACTAGCTGTACTATCACTCAGGCCCTGTGTTGAGGCCGGAGTGGTGGCGCAAGCGGTACAGCTTTTGCCTTGCACCTCCGTTTGATCCCCTGGCATCCCATATGGTCCCCCAAGCCAGGAGTGAATTCTGAGCACATAGCCAGGAGTAACCCCTGAGTGTCAATGGGTGTGGCCTAAAAAACAAAAAAATGTGTCCAGGCCCATTTATTATACTTTTTTGTCACACCCAGTTATGCTCAGGGGTTAATACTGGCTCTGCACTCAAGAATCACTCTTTAAAAAAGTATCACTCCTGGGCTGGAGCGAAAGCACAGCAGTAGGGCATTTACTTTGCATGCAGTTGACCTGGACGGACCTGGGTGGATCCCTGGCATCCCATATGGTCCCCCGAGCATGCCAGGAGTGATTTCTGAGCACAAATCCAGGAGTAACCCCTGCACAGTGCCTGGTGTGACCCAAAAACCAAAAATAATTTTTTTGGTGGGCTTGGGGTAACCCTTTGGGATACTGGGGATTGAACCTGGGTTGTCTGTGTACAAAGCAAATGCCTTACCCACTGTATTATCACTCTGGCTCTGAACATTATTTTTCATATTCCAACTAGGCTGTTCATTTGGGCCTTACCCAGCAATTCTTAGGGGTTACTCCTAGCACTGTGTTCAGGAATTACTCTTGGTATGTTTTGGGGGGGCATATGGTATTGATGACTGATCATGTGCTGCATGATTGATTGATACTGGGCTTGGCTGCATGCCAGGCAAGTGCCCTACCTGATGTATTATGTCTTTGCCCCCCATAAGTATTTTTAAATGCTTAACATTCAAATAAAGTGTGTGTTTTTGGATCACTCTTGGTTGTGTTTCAATTCTCTAACATGTTGCCTGTCCATGAAGTTCTGTATAGTTCTTTCAAATGTGAGTGATAATCTAATGGATAGATTATTCTTGATGAGTTGTTAATTTAATGAGGTTTTGTACTGTATTCTTTCATATTCTTCTGGCTTGTAGAAAGAATCTCATTTGATAGATCTGCTGTACATCTTATGAGCTTTCTGTTGTTCATTCCTTTTTATCTTGCTGCTTTAGATATTCTCTATTTTATTCACTTATTTATTATTTATATTCTTTATTATTTAAATACTCTATCTCTGAATTTTGTCATTTAGAGCACCTTTTATACTGTACTATCTTGCCACCTCCTAAACCACAGTTTCTTTATGAACTTACTCTGTTTTGGGGCATTTGGTTTGTATTCAGATCTTGGGTAATAAATTAGAACTTCAATTAACGTAACTGCTGTAGGCAGCTTCTGTCCTACAGTGCCAGTGGGATTTCAATGAATCCACTTTGAGGGAGAGTGTGTTGCATGGGTGGCGAAATATGAAATAAATGATAACCACACACAAATATTGTACATGGGGACCTGCATCTTCTGGCATAAATGTGAGACAATTTTACTCTTACATATTGGCAGTAAATACACATGGCTTTAGGTGGTTTGTACTCTTAGAATTGAATAGAGTTCAGTTAGGAGCCAGAGGATAAAAGGAAGACTAATTGGGGGCTGGAGAGATAGCATGGAGGTAAGGAGTTTGCCTTTCATGCAGGAGGTCATCGGTTCAAATCCCGGCGCCCCATATGGTCCCCCGTGCCTGCCAGGAGCAATTTCTGAGCCTGGAGCCAGGAATAACCCCTGAGCACTGCCGGGTGTGACCCAAAAACCACAAAAAAAAAAAGGAAGACTAATTTCTTACATATCAAAGTAGTTCCTGGCCCTAGGTGTCATTACTGATGTAAATTAAGGGATTGCAAGAATCCTGGTTTCCTTCCTAATAACAAATCCTTAACCTAAGGGAATAGTTTTCTAGCTAGGGTATAAGACCAACTTCCTATGGCTTGCTTATAGAAAGAGATAAAACTTATATGAAAGGGGTACAGAATTATACCTAGTAAATTCAATAGCCTAATTCAAGGGTCCTCAAACTTTTTAAACAGGGGGCCAGTTTAATGGTCCTTCAGACCATTGGAGGATCTGACTATAATAAAAAAAAAAAACTTATGAACGAATTCTTATGAACACTGCATATATCTTATTTTGCAATGAAGAAACAAAACAGATACAAATACAATATGTGGCCCGAGTTCCATAGTTTGAGGACCACTGGCCTAATTCTACACTGGCGAAACCTGTTTGTTAGCCCATATTAAAATGACAGGGGCTTCCTCTCTCTCCCCTCTCCCCCCTCTCTTCCCCTCTCTTCCCCTCTCTCCCCCTCTCTCCCCCTTTCTCCCCATCTCTCCCCATCTCTCCCCATCTCTCCCTATCTCTCCCTATCTTGCCCTCTCTCCCCTCTTCCCCCCTCTCTCCCCTCTCCGCACTTGAATGATTGGGGGAGTGAGGGGCAGAGGGAGAGCCTGGGGTATATTGGGAGCATTTTCTGTTTACTAGTTTTAAGTAGTTTTCCAGAGTGATGCTAAGTACATTTTTTCTAAAAAGGGGAGTGATGGGTCAAATAAGTTTCATTATCTGTAGGATTACTTTCCAGTACCCCCCCCCCCAAAAAAAAGGAAAAAAAATGACAGGGAAAGTTCCTGAGGCAAAGCCATCCTGCTATGGTATTCAAAGACTGGGAGAGAAGTCATTGTCTTTAAGATGCTATGTTTTGACTTGGCCTTTAGATATAAATAGGTTGAAAGAAAGAGACCAAGCCTGTCATTATTTGGTGCAGAAATTTCTCTGGGACAAGGAATTTGATAGAGGCCCTATTTCAGCCTGTAAATTTACAAGGAAGAAATAATATTAAAACCAAATAAATGAAGGGAAATGTGATATCAGTACCAAGACATGAATTTCAGAAATATCTCTTCGGGAATTCCTCAACTATCCACTTAGGGCAAGAGCTCTCAGTGGGCTTTTTGAGGAAACCTATGGGGGTGATTCTAGCCATCCACTCTAGGAAAATCCAAGGATTGCATCTAGTTGGCCTGCTGAATTCCCTTTAAACAGAGATGCCTTATGTCAAGGCGTGACACATAAATGAGCCTGTTCTTGCTCCAGTCCTTGTTTTTAAATTATTTTTTGGGACAAAGGGGCACACACAATAGTGCTCAGGGGTCATTTCTGGTTTTGTACCCAGTAATCAATCACTCCTGGAAATGCTCAGCGGATCATATAGGACGCTGGGGATTGAGCCTGAGTTGACCACATGCGAGTCAAGAACCATATCAGCTGAGCAGGCTGGGGGTAGGGGAGAAAAAGAACCATATCAGCCATATGCTCTTTCTGACCCATTTTAAATTTCTTGACATGTCTCCATACTACATTTTACTCCCTTTCTTTCCCCTCTACTCTCCCCTTCCCTACCCCTACTCTCCTCTCCTCTCCCCTTCCGAGTCTCCTGAGCACTGCCAAGTTTGATTGCTGAATACAGATCCAGTAGTAATCCCTGACCATTCCCGGGTGTGGCCAAATATATATATATATATACATATATATATACATATATATTATATATAAGACCACAAACAAAAGGAAAAAATAATTTTATTCATCTTATCAAAAATGGCACAAGTATGTGTGTACATACTACATCTATCTCTAGTCATCTATTGATGGATACTTAAGTTGTTTCCATATCTTCCCTGTTACAAATAGTGCCACAGGAAAGATATATAAAATATATATCTAAAAGTGAAATTGTTGGATCTTATGATGGATCTGTTTTTTTTTTTTTAACTCCTGACTTTGAACTCAAGGATTACTCCTGGCTGGACTTTGGGAACCATATACAGCAACAGGGTTCAAACCTCTGGTCATTTCCATGTAAGGCAAGCATCTTGTATTATTTTTCTAGCCTTTCTCCTCTTATTTATTCATTGTTTTTGAGCCACAGCCAGAGGTGCTAAGAAGTTAGTCCTGGCTCTGCAGCCAGAAATCGTTCCTGGCAGGCTGGGGGACCTTATGGAATGTCTGGGATTGAGCTCTGGTTGGTTGCATGCAAGACATTCTGCCTATGGTGCTGTTGCTTCATCCCCCGCCCCTTTATTTTTAATTTAATTATAATATTTTTTTTGTTATTTGGGTCACATGCAGCTGTGCTCAGGGTTATCTCCAGACTCTCAGTTAAGAATCTCTCCTGGGGGTCTGGAGAGATAGCACAGCGGCGTTTGCCTTGCTAGCAGCCGGTCCAGGACCAAAGGTGGTTGGTTCGAATCCCGGCGTCCCAAAAAAGAATCTCTCCTGGAAGGCTCTGGGGACTATGAGGTGCCAGGACTTGAATCTGGGCTAGCCACATGCAAGGCAAGTGACTTACCTGTTGTACTCTGTCTCTGGCCTCCCACTTATTAATTGATTGATTTAATTTCACACCTGGAAATGTTCAGGACTTATTCATAATTCTATGGTTAAAGAAAGATCCTCTATTATTTGGGTGTGCTGGGGATTGAATTCTGATTGGCCCTGTGCAAGGCAAGTGCCCTATCCATTGTACTGTCTCTAGCTCCAAGCCCTTTTATTATTATTATTATTATTAATATTATTATTGCTTTTTTTGTTTTTGTTTTGATTTTTTTTTTGTTTTTTGGGACCACACCCGACAGTGCTCAGGGGTTACTCCTGACTGTCTGCTCAGAAATAGCTCCTGGCAGGCATGGGGGACCATATGGGACACCGGGATTCGAACCAACCACCTTTGGTCCTGGATCGGCTGCTTGCAAGGCAAACGCTGCTGTGCTATCTCTCCCGGCTCTATTTTTGCTTTTTTGCTCCATACCTGGTGATGCTCAGGTTACTTCTGGCTATGCACTCAAAAATCGCTCCTGGATTGGGGCACTATATGGGACACCTGGATTTGAACCACGATTGATCCTGGGTCGGCCGCTTGCAAGGCAAACGCCCTACCACTATTCCATCTCTCCAGCCCCTTATTGTTATTTAAAATATCCCCATTTTTGGATGCAAATGTTTATTTTTTATTGTTTTATGAGTCTTTGTATATCTTTTTTTTTTTTTTGTTTTTTGGGCCACACCCGGCAGTGCTCAGGAGTTACTCCTGGCTGTCTGCTCAGAATAGCTCCTGGCAGGCATGGGGGACCATATGGGACACCGGGATTCGAACCAACCACCTTTGGTCCTGGATCAGCTGCTTGCAAGGCAAACGCCGCTGTGCTATCTCTCTGGGCCCTTTGTATATCTTTGATACTGGTCATTTATGCTATATATGGTGTGCAAATACTTGTTCCATTAAGGGGTTCTTTAAATTTATTCTTTATTTTGTGCCAAACTATTCAGTTTGATGCAGTCCTATTTGTTTATTTTATTTTGTCAGTAGAGTCATTGAAGATAACTTTTTAAAATTTATTTTATTTTTGTGTCACACCTTCTGCATGCAAGGCAAATGCCCTACCTTCATGCTATCTCTCTGGCCCCTACAATTCTTTTTTTTTTTTTTTTGGCCACACCCGGTAACGCTCAGGGGTTACTCCTGGCTATGCGCTCAGAAGTTGCTCCTGGCTTGGGGGACCATATGGGACACCGGGGGATCGAACCGCGGTCCGTCCAAGGCTAGCGCAGGCAAGGCAGGCGCACCTTACCTTTAGCGCCACAGCCCGGCCCCTACAATTCTTTTCAAAGAAGTTTTTTAGCACACTTGGGAAGTAACTTGTGGTGTTGTGCTATGGTTATTGGATAGTGGATAGTCTTCTGCCATCAAATTCAGCTGGTCTTTGCTGCTACCAAGTCATGTAATTCTCATGTGAGTCTCAGAATGCCGGAGTGCTATGTTAAAGATTTGAAAGATGACGGGACAAATAGTCATTATACTCTGAAAATTTTGTATTGAGTTTGAACAGATTAGATGAATTAGATTTCTGACAACCACAGGTACTGGCTGTCCTTAAGTATTACTCATGGCTTTATACTCAGTAATCACCTTTGGTGGGCTCAGGGCACCATATGGGATGCCAGGGATTGAATCTTGGCCATCCATTTGCAAGTCAAACGCCCCTATCTACCCACTGTACAATCTATTCAGCCCTTCACAGGTATTTTTGAAGGATGTGGGTGACTATGACCAGGGAATTTAGACTACAGTGTTCCTTCGCCACTTCGCTCTTCATGTTTTGCGGCTTCAGTGCTTCACGGTTTTTTCCAAAATATTCATCAAAAAATAAAAATGAAAAAAAATACAACCATGTCAGCAGCCACATTGCGGAAAGAAGCGTTGTTGCATGTTGATGCACATGAGAGAAGAATCCCTGCATGTCAAACAAAGAGATGAGTTGATTCAGAGTACATACCACAGGCTCTCAAAAAGGCGTGTGATTGGTTTCTGACACTGATCAATGAAAGTACGAGTGGATTTATAGTGATCCCTCGTTTTTTATTACTGTATACAGTTTGTAATCAACTTTATTAATTGGCACTGACATGTTTAAGTAAAAATACTGTTTACATGTTTAAAACAATCTTGTATCTGCATACACGAAAATTCCTAAGTCCTACTTTGCGGTTTTTCAGCTTTCACGTAAGGTTCTCGTCCCCATTAACCGCAAAAAAAAAACACGAGGGATCACTATAATGTTGCCAAGAATGACCGTGAGAGGAGCTGGAGAGATAGCACAGTGGTAGAGCGTTTGCCTTGCACGCGGCTGACCCAGGACAGGCCTGGGTTCAATCCCTGGAGTCCCATATGATCCCCCAAGCCAGGAGCGAATTCTGAGTCCCTGAGCATCACTGGGTGTGGTCCAAACAAACAAACAAACAAACAAACAAAGGAATGAATTTTGAGAAGAATTTGCTTTGTGTCCCAATAAGTACTTGAGCTTCGAGCTTGGCTGATTTCCATCTACCTTGCTATGTTCCACAGGACTGGGAATGAACCCCCTTGCTATCTGAAAAGGCTTTGGGAAGCTTGATCTGCTTGTTGCTTGCTGACCAAAGTGGACTGGGTGGGTCTGAGTCTGTTGGCCTGCATAAGCAAGTGTCACCTTGTTCTGTGACTTCTCTGGATGGGTCCATCTTAACTTTGGTATAGTGTCTTGTGGCAGGATTGCCAGTGGCAACAGAAACTGCCACTGTCTTCCAGTTATGTCAACTCCTGTCTTGCTGAAGGTAAGGGAAGGGAACATATGGGCAACTGGGAAGCCATACTCAATCTCAACCTGTTACATATCCCAACTAGTTGAGTTCCTTCCATGGTTCCTTGTTCTGTTTCTGCTTTACTGCTCGAAATCCTATGATGATTTTATTCTCCTATTTTCTTTTGGTTTTTTGGGCCACACCCGGTAACGCTCAGGGGTTACTCCTGGCTATGTGCTCAGAAGTTGCTCCTGGCTTGGGGGACCATATGGGACAACGGGGGATCGAACCGCGGTCTGTCCAAGGCTAGCGCAGGCAAGGCAGGCACCTTACCTTTAGCGCCACCGCCCGGCCCCTAATTCTCCTATTTTCATTTCAGCTGTTGGTGTTGATTTTGCCAAAGTAGAGTGCTGGATGAACTTCCCTTTAATTGGTCATCTTGACTCTTCCTCTCCATTATTTTTTTGTTCCAAGTAATACTCAAAGTGCCACAGTGCTTACTTCTAGTGATAGTTAGCTGATTACCTGGAAGGTACGGTACTTACGGCCCAGCAGTGTGGTATTATTCAGACCTGGCAGTGCTGGGGATCACCATACTTGATGATTTTTCCTGGGGGCGGTGTGCTGTTACTTCTCCCCAAAGCTAATCATACCTGGATGGTCAGAACCTCCCACAGCTGGGAGGGGTCTTTGCTTGGTAATTAATTGGTTGGCCTAGGGGGAGGGGTAAGGGAAAGGCAGCAGGAAGAGCAGAGACAGCATGGATGCAGAGGCAGCAAGATGGATGAAGGACAGCTGAAGGAAGCTGCTTAAAAAGCTTAGAGTGGTTAGAGCCTTGTAATAAAGCTGAATTTCTCCTGAAACTTGTGGATTTTTTCACTGTTAATCTGAACCCTCAGACCCATGGGCCTAAGGGGCTGCAGGTGCCGGGCCAGACTGCAAAAGGCAACACCATCCATCCATGCACCACTTGGACTTTATCATTCTAATTTTAGTATATGTGCTGCCCAAGCGAGCACCCACTAGGACTTTATGAATAACTAATGCAACGGGGCTTGTGGTCCTGAGGCCAAACTTGGTTCTTTGCACATTATGATACATTTCCTTTACCACTGTGCTATCTCCATGACCTCTAATGTTTTCTCCCCATCATGACAATGATCAGGTTACTCCTGGCTATGATCTCATGGAGGGGCTTGGGTCCAAATGGGCTTATAGGGAATGAACCAAGATTGAACAAATGCAAGCCAAGTTCTGGTCTGCTCTAATATTTCTCTGGATCCCATGTCCCTATTTAAAAAGGAATATTACATTCTATTTTCCTTTTTTTCTTTCCTTGAGATAATTAAAACTTATTTTAGAAAGGTTGTTCATAATACAATTTTTCCCCACAGTTTCAAAGTTGTTCATGTTTGAGTTTCTGTTATATAATGTACAACAGCCTTCACCAGTGCACACTTTTTTTTTTTTTTTGGTTTTTGGTCACACAGTCAGCAGCGCTCAGGGGTTACTCCTGGCTCTACGCTCAGAAATCACTCCTGGCAGGCTCTGGGGACCGTATGGGATGCCGGGATTCCAACCACTGACCTGCATGCAAGGCAAAAACTTTTTTTTTTAATTTTTTTTTTTTTTTTTGGTTTTTGGGCCACACCCGGTGATGCTCAGGGGTTACTCCTGGCTATGCACTCAGAAGTCGCTCCTGGCTTGGGGGACCATATGGGACGCCGGGGGATCGAACTGCGGTCAGTCCTAGGCTAGCGCAGGCAAGGCAGGCACCTTACCTCTAGCGCCACCGCCCGGCCCCCTTTTTAATTTTTTTTAAATAATAATTTTTATTTTGACCAAAGTGCATTACAAATCTTTCACAGTAATATTTTAGGTACATAGTGACAGTGAATAAATAAATATGGAACAGTTTACGAATTTGCGTGTCATCCTTGTGCAGGGACTATGCTAATTTTCTCTGTTCCAATTTTTAGTAAATGTGCTGCCGATGCGAGCACAGCAGTGCACATTTCTCACTAGCAATGTCCTCAGGTTCTCTTCCACCCTCACCCCTGCTTTCCACCTGCATGACTCTGGGACATACATTTTATTTTATTTTATTTTTTTATTTTATTATTTTATTTTATTTTATTTTATTTTATTTTATTTTTTTGGGTCATACCTGGCAGCGCTCAGGGGCTACTCCTGGCTCTATGCTCAGAAATCACTCCTGGCAGACTCCGGGGACCATATGGGATGCTGGGATTTGAACCACCAACCTTCTGCAAGCAAGGCAAACACCTTACCTCCATGCTATCTCTCCAGCCCCAAGGACAGACATTTTTATTCTCTCTCTCTCTCTCTCTCTCTCTCTCTCTCTCTCTCTCTCTCTCTCTCTCTCTCTCTCTCTCTCTCCCTCCCCCCCCTCTCCCCCTCCCTCCCCCCTTTATTTGGGAGGTGTCACATCCAGTGATGCTTAAGGAGTACTCCTGACTATGCGCTCAGAATCTCTTCTTCCCCTCCCTCCCCCCTTTATTTGGGAGGTGTCACACCCGGTGATGCTTAAGGAGTACTCCTGGCTATGTGCTCAGAAATCACTCCTGGCTTGGGGGACCATATGGGGACCCAGGGAATTGAACTGTGGTCTGTCCTAGGTTAGCGCGCGCAAGGCAAATGCCTTACTGCTTGTACCACTGCTCTGGCCCATCTCTTCCTTTTTTTTTTTTTTTTGCAATGTTGTTATTGAAGGGGTGTCATGGATATCACTTTATCGCCTTTCAGGACCCTAAGTTATTATTTCGAGCTACTATTGCTATAATGGTCCATTCTCTGGCTTAACTGCACTCCCCTGCTATTTGTGACAAGCTCTGTACGATGGACTCTACCATGGTTCTCCTGGCACTCATCTCTATTGTCTCTGGGTATTATTGCCCTATTATTTTATATCTCACAAATGAGTATGATTATTCTATGTCTACCCTTCTCCCTCTGATTCATTTCACTCAGCATAATACTTAGTATATAATTTATCCATGTATAAGCAAATTTCATTACTTCATTTTTTCCTAACAGTTGTGACACGTATACCATAGATTCTTTATCCACTCATCTGTTCTTAGGTACTTGGGTTATTTCCAGATTCTGGCTATTGTGAATAACGCTGCAATGAATACAGGAATGCATGTTTTTGGGGGTGACTCCTAGGGTATCTTCCTAGGACTGGTATAGCTGTATCATATGGGAGCTCAATTTCTAGTTACTTCAGGAATGTCCATATAGTTTTCCAAAAAGGCTGGACCAGTCAACTTTCCTACTAGCAGTGAATGAGAGTCCCTTATTCCCTGCATAATTTTTTGGGGGGGCCACACCCGGTGATGCTCAGGGGTTACTCCTGGCTATGCACTCAGAAATTTCTCCTGGCTTGGGGGACCATATGGGTCGCCGGGGGATTGAACCACAGTTCATCCTATGCGAGCACGCAAGGCAGACGTGCCTTAAGGCTTGAGCCACTGCTCCGGTTCCATACTCCCTGCATCATTGCCAGCACTGGTTGTTTTTAGACTTTTGAATGTGTGCCAGTGTCTATGGTGTGAGATTATATCTCGTTTTGATTTGCATCTTCCTACTTGTGACATTATTTTTGCGTGCCTTTTGGCCATTGTATTTCTTCTTTGAAGAGATGTCTATTAAGCGACCAGAGTGATGAGACAGTGGGTAGGCTGTTTACCTTGAACATAGCCCAACTGGTTTGATTACTGGCATCCCATATAGTCCTCCAAGCCTTCCAGGAATAATTTCTGAGTTCAGAGCCAGGAGTAACCTTGAGTGCCACTGAATATGGGGAAAAAAGGAAAAAAGAAAAAGTCTGTTAATTTCTTTCTTTCTTTTTTATTTTTGGATTTTGGGTCACACACCTGGCAGCGCTCAAGGGTACTTCTGGCTCTGCATTCAGAAATCACTCCTGGAAGAAAATAGGGAATTCCTGGGATTGAACCTGGTCCGTCCCATGTTGTCTGTGCTATTAATCTGGCCCCCAAATTTGTTAATTTCTTGTTCACAGTTTTGGATGAGGTTAGATGATTTTTTTTCTAGCAAAGATCTATTAGTGCCTAATATCTTAGATATCTTGGATACTGATAACCCCATACCAGAAGGTATTGGGTGAATAGTTTCTCCCATTCCTTGGTCTTTGGGGAGTCTTTGTATTGTAGTTATCAATTCCTTTGAGGTACAGACACTTCTTAGTTTAATTTAGCCTCATTTGTTTATCTTTACTTACACTTGCTTGGCCAGTAGTGTTTTATCATTAAATATCCCTTTAGTTTCAGTGTGATAGAATATTCTCCCTACATTTTTCTCTATGTAACTTATGGTTGTAGATCTGATATCAAGGTCTTTAAACCATTTTCATTTGACTTGTGCATGACATCAAAAAAAGGTCTGAGCTCACTTTTTTTGCACACCCAGCTGTGCTCAAGGGTGATCTCTGTACCCAGAAATGCCCTGGCAGGCTCAGGGGACCATATGGGATGCTGGGAATTGAACAACTATCTGTTCTAGGTTGGCCGTGTGCAAGGCGAACACCCTACTACTGTGCTATAACTCTGGCCCCTGAGTTCACTGTTTTGCATGTAGTTGAACAGTTTTCTCAACATCACTTGTTTAAAAAACTTTTCTTGTTCCACTTTGTATTTCTTGCTCCATTATCAAATATTAATTACTAATATAAGGGTCTTTCTCAGAATATTCAATCTATTTCATTGATCTGAGGGACTGTGTTTATCTCCCAAATCATGATGCTTAATGACCACTGCTTTATAGTACAATTTGAAGTTGGAAAGTGATGCCTTCCATCTTTGTTTTCCCAAGGATTGCTTTAGTTATTCATGGGGTTTATTGTTTGAGATGAATTTCAAGAGCGTTTGATCTATTTTTTTGAAAAATGTAATGGGTATCCTTACTGATTGAATTGGAAATCTGTACACTACTTTAGGAAGTATTGCTATTTTGATGATGATGATGATCCTCCCAATCTATGAGCAGGCTATGTATTTCCATTTCCTTGTGTCCTCTTTTGTTTCTTGAGGCAGTGTCATGTAGTTTTCTTTTTTTTGTGGAGTGGTGGGTGGTGGTGGATGTAGTTTTCTTTATACAGGTCTTTTATATCTTTAGTTAAGTTGACTCCAATGTACTTGATTTTCTGAGGCATGATTGTGAATGATATTGTTTTTCTTTTTTTCTTTTTTTGTTATGAGATTGTTCTTGTAATGACTTTCTTCTCTCATTTGTGTATAGAAAAGCCATAACTTTTGCATATTAATTTTGTAGGTTGTAACTTTTCTATAGAAATCTATTGTTTCTAGAAGCTTTTTAGATAGAGTTTTTAGGATATTCTAAATATAGTATCATGTCATCTATAAACAGTGAGAGCTTGACTTGACTTCTTCTTTTTCTATTTGGATGCCCTTGATAGCTTTTTCTTGCCTAATTGCCATGGCAAGAACTTCCCGCACTATGCTGAATAGGAGTGGTGAGAGAGGGCAGCCTTGCCTTGTAGCAGATTTTAGAGGAAAGGCTTTTAGTTTATCTCCATTGAATATAATCTTTGCCAAAGAATTTTGGTAAATGGCTTTGATTATACTAAGGTAAGATCCTTCTATTACTATCATTTTGAGAGTTTATCATGAATGGGTTCTGGACCTTGTCAAATCCTTTCTCTGGAGCTATTGATATGTCATGAGATTTTTATATGTTGTATTTATTGACTTGCATATGTTGAACCATTCTGCATCTCTGGGATGAACCTTATTCAGAAACTTGACTTATTTTTTTTTATAATTCTTTTAAGAAACATGGTTACAAACATGTTCGTAGTTGGGTTTCAGTAATAAAATGTACATCCCCATCACCAGTGCAACTTTTCCGCCACCTATGTCCCCCATTTCCTTCCTCTTCCATCCCCTGCCTGTCTTCGAAAAAGGCATTGTATTTCTCTATTTATGATGGTCTTAGTAGTGTAGTTATTTCTTTTTCTTTTTTTAAATTAATATCTTTATTTAAACACCATGATTACAAATATGATTGTAGTTGAGTTTCAGTCATGTAAAGAACACCGACCT
Source organism: Suncus etruscus (assembly GCF_024139225.1). Lineage (NCBI taxonomy): Eukaryota > Metazoa > Chordata > Mammalia > Eulipotyphla > Soricidae > Suncus > Suncus etruscus. The sequence continues at coordinate 65,795,836 of NC_064868.1, read as the reverse complement.
TCATCAGTGCAACATTCCCATCACCAATGTCCCAAATCTCCCTCCTCTCCATCCCACCCACACACAGTCTTTCTACTTCCCTCATTCATTCACATTGTTAGGATAGTTCTCAATGTAGTTCTTTCTTTCTTTCTTTCTTTCTTTCTTTCTTTCTTTCTTTCTTTCTTTCTTTCTTTCTTTCTTTCTTTCTTTCTTTCTTTCTTTTTCTTTCTTTCTTTCTTTTCTTTCTTTCTTCTTTCTTCTCCTTCCTTCTCTTCCTTCCTTCCTTCCTTCCTTCCTTCCTTCCTTCCTTCCTTCCTTCCTTCCTTCCTTCCTTCCTTCCTTCCTTCCTTCCTTCCTTCCTTCCTTCCTTCCTTCCTTCCTTCCTTCCTTCCTTCCTTCCTTCCTTCGTTTTTTGGGCCACACCCGGTGGTGCTCAGGGGTTTTTCCTGGCTGTCTGCTCAGAAATAGCTCCTGGCAGGCACGGGGGACCACATGGGACACCGGGTTTCGAACCAACCACCTTTGGTCCTGGCTCGGCTGCTTGCAAGGCAAACGCTGCTGTGCTATCTCTCCGGGCCCCAATGTAGCTATTTCTTTAACTGCACTCACCACTCTTTGTGGTGAACTTCATGTGTGAGCTGAACCTTCCAACCTCTCTTTTGTCTCTGGGAATTATTGTAAAAATGTATTTTCTTTTTCTTTTTTTTTTTTTTTTTTGGTTTTTGGGTCACACCCGGCAGTGCTCAGGGGTTACTCTTGGCTGTCTGCTCAGAAATAGCTCCTGGCAGGCACGGGGGACCATATGGGACACCGGGATTCGAACCAACCACCTTTGGTCCTGGCTCGGCTGCTTGCAAGGCAAACGCCCCTGTGCTACCTCTCCGGCCCCTATTTTATTTTTCTTAAAACCCATAGATGAATGACACTATTCTGTGTCTATCTCTCTCCCTCTTATTTCACTCAGCATGATAGATTCCATGTACATCCATGTATAGCAAAATTCCTTGACTACATCTCTCCTGACGGCTGCATAATATTCCATTGTGTATATGTACCATAGTTTCTTTAGCCATTCATCTGTTGAAGGGCATCTTGGTTGTTTCCAGAGTCTAGCTACTGTAAAAAGTGCTGCAATGAATATGGGTGTGAGGAAGGGATTTTTGTATTGTATTTTTGTGTTCCTAGGGTATATCCCTAGGAGTGGTATAGCTGGATTATATGGGAGCTCAATTTCCAGATTTTTTTTTGTTTTTGGGTCACACCTGGCAGCACTCAGGGGTTACTCCTGGCTCCTGGCAGGCTCGGGGGACCATATGGGATGCCGGGAATAGAACCACCGACCTTCTGCATGCAAGGCAAATGCCTTACCTCCATGCTATCTCTCCGGCCCCTCAATTTCCAAATTTTGGAGGAATCTCCATATCACTTTCCATAAAGGCCGGACTAGACGGCATTCCCACCAGCAGTGGATAAGAGTTCCTTTCTCTCCACATTCCTGCCAGTACTGCTTGTTCTCATTCTTTGTGATGTGCGCCAATCTCTATAGTGTGAGATGTTACCTTATAGTTGTTTTGATTTGCATTTCCCTGGTGATTTGTGATGCGGAGCATTTTTTCATGTGCCTTTTGGTCATTTGTATTTCTTCTTTGGCAAAGTGCCTGTTCATTTCTTCTCCCCATTTTTTGATGGGATTAGATTTTTTTTCATGTAAAGTTCCATTATTGCCTTGTATATTTTGGATATTAGCCTCTTATCTGATATTGGTGTATTATCTGGGTATTGGTGAATAGTTCCTCCCACTCAGTGGATGGCTCTTGTATCCTGGGCACTATTTCCTTTGAGGTGCAGAAGCTTCTCAGCTTAATACAGTCCCATCTGTTTATCTCTGCTTCCACTTGTTAGGAGAGTGCTGTTTCCTCCTTGAAGATGCCTTTGGTTTCAATGTCATGGAGAGATTTACCTATATGCTATTCTATATACCTTATGGTTTCAGGTCTGATATTAAGGTCTTTAATCCATTTGGATTTTACATTTGTACATGGTGTTAGCTGGGGTCTGAGTTCACTTTTTTTGCAAGTGGCTAACCAGTTGTGCCAACACCACTTGTTGAAGAGGCTTTTTCCCTGCTTCATTTAGGATTTCTTGCTCCTTTATTAAAAACTAGATGATTGTATGTCTGGGGAATATTCTCTGAGGAATTCTTTGTGGGCGGTCGACTCTCCTCCAAGAAAGGGAAGAATGCCACTCAGGATAAAGTCTTAGGCCAAAGCAAGCAGATAAAAGTCCAAAGATGTCTGCTGTGTTGCAGAGACACAGCAGAACTCAGCTGGCTCCACCCTTTGTGGGCGGGTCGTCTCATCCCAAGGAAGAGAATTCCTCAGGGTAGAATGCTTGCTGCACAGGATCAATTCTTAGGCCTAAACTTTAACAGTAGTAACTGTAATGGCAACCTCCTGTTTCATTTTGAGTCATTTTATTAAGGTTCTTTTTCTCTTGTGAGTTTTGCTGATGGTTTTTTGATCTTGTTTATTTCTCTCTTTTAAGATTCAACTTTTTTTTTTTTTTTTGGTTTTTGGGCCACACCTGGCAGTGCTCAGGGGTTACTCCTGGCCGTCTGCTCAGAAGTAGCTCCTGGCAGGCATGGGGGACCATATGGGACACCGGGATTCGAACCAACCACCTTTGGTCCTGGATTGGCTGCTTGCAAGGCAAACGCCGCTGTGCTATCTCTCCGGGCCCAAGATTCAACTTTTTTATTCATTGATCTTTTGAATTGTTTAGTTGGTGTCTAGTATATTTATTTCTGTTCTAAGTTTTTTTAAACTGTATTTTTGTTTGTTTTGTTTTTGGGCACACCTGGCAGCACGCAGGGGAACTCCTGGCTCTTCGCTCAGAAATCATTCCTGGCATGCTCAGAGGGATGATATGGGATGCTGAGAAACAAATCCACCTCTGTCCTGGGTTGGCTGCATGCAAGGCAATGCCTTGTCAATGTAATATCACTCTGGCACCTAATTGTATTTTTTAATTTATTATTTTTTTGGGGGCCATACCCAGCTGCCCTTAGGGGTTCCTCCTGGCTGTCCTCAGAAATTGCTTCTGGAAGACTTGGGAGACCATATGGGATGCCAGGAATCGAACCCGGGTCTGTCCTGGGTCGCCAACATGCAAGGCAAACACCCTACCACTCTAGCCCCTTTGTTCTAAGTTTTACGATTTTCATTCTCCTGCCTCTTTTCTTTTTCTTTTTTGTTTTTGTTTTTTTTTTTTTGTTTTGTTTTGGGGCCACACCCGTTTGATGCTCAGAAATCGCTCCTGGCTTGGGGGACCATATGGGACGCCGGGGGATTGAACCTCGGTCCATCCTACGCACTTGCAAGGCAGACACCTTACCTCTAGCGCCACCTTCCTGGCCCCTCTCCTGCCTCTTTTTTCTTTTCTTTTTTTTTTTTTTTTTTTTTTTGGTTTTTGGGTCACACCCGGCAGTGCTCGGGTTATTCCTGGCTCCAGGCTCAGAAATTGCTCCTGGCAGGCACGGGGGACCATATGGGACTCCCGGATTCGAACCGATGACCTCCTGCATGAAAGGCAAACGCCTTACCTCCATGCTATCTCTCCGGCCCCTTTTCTTTTCTTTTCTTTTCTTTTCTTTTCTTTTCTTTTCTTTTCTTTTCTTTTCTTTTCTTTTCTTTTCTTTTCTTTCTTTTTTTTGTTTTTGAGCCACACCTGGTGATGCTCAGAGGTTACTCCTGGCTATGCACTTAGAAATTGCTCCTGGGGCCCAGAGAGATAGCACAGTGGCGGTTGCCTTGCAAGCAGCCGATCCAGGACCAAAGGTGGTTGGTTCAAATCCCGGTGTCCCATATGGTCCCCCGTGCCTGCCAGGAGCTATTTCTGAGCAGACAGCCAGGAATAACCCCTGAGCACCGCCGGGTGTGGCCCAAAAACCAAAAAAAAAAAAATGAAATCGCTCCTCGATTGCACAAGCAACATGAAGTGACTCTGTGAAGGTATTAGAGTGAAGAACAACTTCAAGAGAAAGGAATTAACTCCTTGAATACCTGTGGTACAAGTATGCTCCCCTGAAAAATGTCTTATCATCTTTACTACAGAAATTTCATTCCCTGGGGCCAGAGAGATAGCACAGCAGTAGGGCATTTGCCTTGCACACAGCAGTAGGGCATTTGCCTTGCACACAGCCAACCCAGGACTAACAGTGGTTCGATTCCCGGCATCCCATATGGTCCCGCAAGCCTGCCAGGGGCGATTTCTTTTTTTTTTTGTTTTTTTCGGGCCACACCCATTTGATGCTCAGGGATTACTCCTGGCTAAGTGCTCAGAAATTGCCCCTGGCTTGGGGGGACCATATGGGACGCCGGGGGATCGAACCGAGGTCCTTCCTTGGCTAGCTCTTGCAAGGCAGACACCTTACCTCTAGTACCACCTCACCAGCCCCGATTATTTTTTAATAATACTTTTATTTTGATCAAGCTAAATTACAAATCTTTCACAGTATATTTTAGGCACATAGTGACATTGAATCAGGGGCATTCCTACCACCAATGTTGTCCTCCCTCCACCCCTGTTACCAGCATGCATCCCATATCCCCCTCTTTTACCCCCTGGGCTGTTAGTATAAGTGGTCCCCTCTGTCTAGCTTGTTGTAGATTGGGTATCAATTCTCTTGTTGTTGGCTTTGGAGTTGGTGTTTAAGTCTGATCTCTTTTTTTTTTGGATTTTGGGTCATACCCGACAATGCTCAGGGGTTATTCCTGTCTCTACGCTCAGAAATAACCCCTGGCAGGCTCGGGGGACCATATAGGATGCTGGCATTTGAACCAGCGACCTTCCGCATGTAAGGCAAATGCCTTACCACTGTGCTATCTCTCGGGCCCCAGTCTGATCATTTTTATTTCTACTTAATTTGCATACGACTGTTTAGTCTTGGTACCCTTAATTGATACCCTTAATTTGTGAGGCGAAACAAGATGGTTCAAGTTATGTGGTTCTGTTTGAAGGAAGGAAAAAGATAAAATTGGGCAAAAATCAAACAAGCAAAAAATGGAAGGAGTCCTTCTTGAGGCTATAAATATCAATTTAAGAGAAGAAAGGGAAAAAGGAAGAAAAAACATAACAATACAAAAAAATCAAACAAAACACCGAAAAGCACCACAGCAATAAAGAGAACAACCACACAATAACTACAGTCCTGAAATAAAAGCAAAACAAAGCACAAAACAAAAACAAAGAACAATAACAAAACCAAAAAAATTGTTTTGTGCTTTTTTATTTTTTTTTTGCATAGGCACAGTATATATTGGGTAGATTAGAAAGGGAATTCCCTTGGCTTAAGAGATATAGGGTTTCTCCACCCTTGAAGTCTACTGTCATGGGAAAAACTACAGACTCCGTACATGTTCTTTGACTCTCCCCTAGGTCCTTATGTGGTGTCTGGAAACAGTCTGCTCTGTTGTGGATGATAAAATCAGGCCTCTGTAACTAGTGATCTTGGTTTTTGCACAGGTCATAGAATGGAGTCTTTCTTTATGGTTCTCGAAGTTCTGTTCCATCACAGAACTGTTTTAATCAGTCTTACGTAGTTGGTGCTCTTGTTTTTATCAATATTAATATACTTAAACACCTTGATTACAAATATGATTGTAGCTGGGTTTCAGTCATGTAAAGAACAGCCCCTTCACTGGTGTAACATTCCCACCACCAATGTCCCAAATTTCCCTCCTGCCCACCCCCCCACCTGTACTCCAGACAGGCTTTCCACTTCCCTCATTTATTCACATTGTTATGATAGTTCTTAGTGTAGTTATTTCTTTAGCTGCACTCACCACTGTTTGTGGTGAGCTTCAGGTGGTCTTTGGTTTTGTATCGATCCTAGGACTAAGCCTAGGATAGAGTCATTATGCTTCCAGAAGATCTGCTCAGTTGCAGTTGTCTCAGTCAGACCTCTGGAATTAGAGATCTTGGTTGTTGTACAGATTGTAGGCCAAAGCCTAGACTAGGGTCTTTTTTATTGATCTTGGGATAAGTTCTGCCCAGTCATGGTTGTTGCAGTCAATCTTCTATAGATAGTGATCATGGCTTTTGCACAGATCAAAGGATTACATGTCTTCTGATTTCATCTTGTCGTTAGGTGATGAGGTAAGACAACCTGCTCTTATATCAAGTTGTTGGCATTTCCTCATTGTCAGGATGTCATATCAGCATGTTGGTGTCAGAGCAGTATTAAGAATGTCCCATAGGGGGGCCGGAGAGATAGCATGGAGGTAAGGCGTTTGCCTTTCATGCAGAAGGTCATCGGTTCGAATCCCGGCGTCCCATATGGTCCCCCGTGCCTGCCAGGAGCAATTTCTGAGCATGGAGCCAGGAGTGGCCCCTGAGCACTGCCGGGTGTGACCCAAAAACCACAAAAAAAAAAAAAAAAAAAAAAAGAATGTCCCATAGGAAGTTTGGTTCCTGGAGCTGTTGTGGAGAACTGTGTCAGTTCCATGTCTGGCACCTAGGGTTTGAGGTTGAACTGTCACTGTTTATTCCTGCCAGCAGTGATTTCTGAGCTCAGAGCCAGGAGTAACCCCTGAGTGTCACCAGGTGTAGCTCAAAAACAAAAAAAAATTTTTTTAATTCCCAGAGCAATATTCTTTTTTTTTTTTTTTTTTTTTTTATTTTTTATTTTTTATCTTTATTTAAACACCGTGATTACAAACATGATTATAGTTGTATGATTACAGTCATGTAAAGAGCACACCCCCTTCACCGGTGTAACATTCCCACCACCAATTTCCCAGATCTCCCTCCTCCCCACCCCCCTACACCTGTTCTCGAGACAGGCTTTCTACTTCCCTCATTCATTCACATTTTATGATAGTTTTCAGTGTAGTCATCTCTGCAACTGCACTCATCACTCTATGTGATGAGCTGCATGTCCTGAGCTGCACCTACCAGCCCTCATCTCTCTTGTCTCTGAGATATTGTTAAAAATGTCCTTCATTTTTCTTAAAGCCCATAGATGAGTGAAACCATTCTGCGTCTTTCTCTCTCCCTCTGACTTACTTCACTCAGCATAATAGATTCCATGTACATCCATGTATTGGAAAATTTCATGACTTCATCTCTCCTGATGGCTGCATAGTATTCCATTGTGTATATGTACCACAGTTTCTTCAGCCACTCATCTGTTGAAGGGCATCTTGGTTGTTTCCAGAGTCTGGCTATTGTAAATAGCGCTGCAATGAATATAGGAGTAAGGAAGGGTTTTTTGTATTGTATTTTTGTGTTTCTTGGGTATATTCCTAGGAGTGGTATAGCTGGATCGTATGGAAGCTCAATTTCCAGTTTGTGAAGGAATCTCCATATCGCTTTCCATAAAGGTTGTACTAGACGGCATTCCCACCAGCAGTGAAAAAGAGTTCCTTTCTCTCCACATCCCCGCCAGCACTGCTTGTTTTCCTTTCTTGTGATGTGTGCCAATCTCAGTGGCGTGAGGTGGTACCTCATAGTAGTTTTGATTTGCATCTCCCTGACGATTAGTGATGTTGAACATCTTTTCATGTGCCTTTTGGCCATTTGCCTTTCTTCTTTTTCAAAGTGTCTGTTCATTTCTTCTCCCCATTTTTTGATGGGGTTAGTTGTTTTTTTCTTGTATAGTTCTGTCAGTACCTTGTAAATTTTGGATATTAGCCCTTTATCTGATGTGTATTGGGTGAATAATTTCTCCCACTCAGTGGGTGGCCTTTGTATTCTGGGCGCTATTTCCTTTGAGATGCAGAAGCTTTTCAGCTTAATATAGTCCCATCAGTTTATCTCTGCTTCCACTTGCTTGGAAAGTGCTGTCTCCTCCTTAAAGAGCAATATTCTTGATGCTATCCCTTAACTCTCCTAAAAAGTTCAATGAACAATTAAATTTCTAGTAAATTTCAGGAATCACTACTGGCTGACTTGGGGACCATGTGGTATGTCAGGGATTAAACCTGAGTCAGCTGCATGGAAGGCAAGCACCCTAGCCCCTTGTACTATAATCTCTAGCCCTGTCTTCCATGGTTGATTCTTGATAAATGTTGTAATCCTCATATTTTCCTATCCTTTGTGAAATAAATAATTCATTTCCTTTAATTTTAATTTTGAATATGCGTTCTTTTAGTGTAATATGGAGTAGAGATAGGTTTTTAGTTTGCTAGGTCGTTACGTACATAACAATGTAATTTAGTTTTATATTTTTATTTTGATAGTGAAAGCAAGTTGAATACATTGGTGCAGAAGCTTCATGACTTTCTAGCACACTCATCAGAGGAATCTGAAGAAACAAGTTCACCTCCAAGACATTTGATGAACCAAAGCACAGGTAATTGAAAGTGGATGTATAGTATCCTATTTTTCATTTCTTCATGAGATGATAAATTATTAAAGGCTTTAATAACACCTTCTCTCTGTGTAGTAGTTATTTGTTAATATAAGGTAATGCAGAGTTTTTGTTTGTTTATTTAGGCATAACTGGCAATGCTTAGGGGTCACTCTTGCTCTGTGCTGCAGAATCATTCCTGCAGGATTCAGGAAATCATACTTGATGCTGGGACTGAACTTGTGTTGGCTGCGTGCAAGTCAAGTGTCCATACTCTGCACTGCCTTACCATTTCTTCTTTTTTTTTTTTTTTTTTGGTTTTTGGGCCACACCCGGCGATGCTCAGGGGTTACTCCTGGCTGTCTGCTCAGAAATAGCTCCTGGCAGGCACGGGGGACCATATGGGACACCGGGATTCGAACCAACTACCTTTGGTCCTGGATCGGCTGCTTGCAAGGCAAATGCCGCTGTGTTATCTCTCTGGGCCCTGCCTTATCATTTCTCAATTCGTTTTTTTTTTTTTTTTTTTTTTTTTTTGGTTTTTGGGTCACACCCGGCAGTGCTCAGGGGCTACTCCTGGCTTCATGCTCAGAAATCGCTCCTGGCAGGCTCGGGGGACCATATGGGACGCCGGGATTCGAACCGATGACCTTGTGCATGAAAGGCAAATGCCTTACCTCCATGCTGTCTCTCCGGCCCCTCTCAGTTCGTTTTTATATTATTAGGTAAATTTTCTGAGTAGATTTGGTATATATGTTTTACATGAAATAAAAACAACAACAGGGAGAGTGCAGCAAGTAGGGCATTTACATTGAATATGGCTAATGTAGGTTTGATCTCTGGCATTCCATCTGGTTCCCTGAGCACTGCCTGAGTTCTGAGCCAGGAGTGAACCCTGAGCACTGTGGTTGTAGCCCAGGAATGAACAACAGGCAAATAAAAACCTACCTAAACACTTAGTACATACTTAATATTCCCATTTTTCTCTCTTTTATCACTTCAGGCCCACATTCCATTTTTTTTTTGGAGGGTGGAGGTTTCCCATTAGTGCTTCGGGCCTGGAAATCAAGATAGGGTTTAG